>NW_019738888.1:668486-867426 GCF_002891405.2 Cryptotermes secundus
GAAGGAGACCAGACATGTGGAAGAATGCCTCATGGGTTCTTCATCACGACAACGCGCCAGCACACAACGCGCTATCTGTGAAGAGGTATTTGGCAAAAAACAACATTCCAGTGATGGAACATCCACCGTATTCTCCGGACCTAGCACCGTGCGACTTTTTTCTCTTCCCAAAAATCAAGTCTGCGCTGAAAGGGACCAGGTTCGAGTCCGTGGATGCAGTGAAAGCAAAAGCGACGCAACTCTTGAAGAGCATAACACAAGATGACCTGCAGCACTGCTTCCAACAGTGGAAAATTCGCATGGAGCGGTGTAGGGATCGGGGAGGGGACTACATTGAAGGGGATAACATTTCGACTGTCTGATTTTTTTTTAATAAAGGGTTAGAGCATGAATCCGGTTTCTTTATTGCCACACCTTGTATGAAAAGAAAGTAATGAAGCTAGAGGACTTCATGAATACAGTATACATGGCCTCACACCTTCAGGGAGTAAACATAATCTGGAGAAGGTAAGCCTATCTGTGTAAAATGTGGTAACACATATTCTAATGCTTTTCATTAAAGGACTTTAGGAAAAACTGTCTAGGGTACTACTGGTCTTGAACACAGAACGACGAAGACTAGTAACAGGATTTTGACTGGCCACTGTACCCTGCAATGGTACCTACATGTTATGGGCCCCTCAGACAACACTATATGCCGGAAATATGGGGAGAAGGAATCCTCCTATCACATACCATGTCACTGTCCATCTTTGGACCTGCATAATTGGAGCTGACAGATATAAGTAAGGCCTCAATCAAACTGGTTCTGGATCTAGCACTGAGAACAAGGCTGTTTAAGGGGCCTAATGAAGACACAGGTACACAGCGGAACCTGAATGCTTGGGGCTACCAGTTCACCCCCCCCCCCCACCAACAACACAATATATTCTAATAACCACATCTAACACTCATACAGAAATTAGTGTCTAAATAGAAAGTATCCTAATCTGACACACCTAATGCCTGTTTGGAATTCCACTTTTGGGTTCAAACTGATTATATTTTCTATAACTACTAAACAGAGACACCACATACCATGTAACAGTTGGCAACATTCATAACAGTATTTAGCTGAGAACCATTTGTTCTAAAGATTACAAAAACATATTTGTGTTTACTGTAAATAACCCTCATCCTCACACGAAACTCATTACTCTGATGGTAGAAACCATTAAATTACACTTAATGCTTGCATATGTGCCATAGTATATTAATTCTTGTCTCAATATTTTCATCTGAATCTCATTTGCAAGTATCAAAGCTTCATTTAGATACATAATATAGTCTAATGTGTTATATTTGCTTTTCTTGGTTAGCATCGCGTAAGTATGTCATAAATAATGCAGAACTATATTCAGTAATTTCTATAATGCTCCTTTAGGAATTAGCTACTGCCTAATAATCAGTGGTAAATTACATGAACTGAAAGAACTAAATGCAAGTAACCAGATTAGAAAAAAAAAACATATTGATAGTAAACAATTTCAACTTACACTTTACATAAGATACATCAAATTAAAAAATAAATGTCCCTTATATACTACCTTCATCCATTACTGCAGCAATATAACACGGTATCGACAGGAAACGTTCAAATTTATTTATGGCGCCATGGAGCACGGATGAGGTACGGCGCGGTGGATTTTTACATTTTTGACGGTTTATTTCTTCAGTTACTTTCGCTACTTTCGCTACTTTCGTTATCTCATCATGCTCGTTATGTTCGTTATAAACTGCCGAAAGCTATCACGGTTGATCACGGTTACCGCATGCACTGTACATTGATTTAAATTTGTGGTAGAACTGAAGAGGTATGTGAGAGTTGAGCCACGGACATCGAGGCAATTTCTTCTACAACAATCACTACTACTACTATTAATAATAATAGTGTAAACCGTCGTATGAGTGTGAACATAGACGGTGTTTGAAATGGTATTTTTTTTTATTTACTGCTAGTGGGGTGGGACTAAGTCCCTTGTACTGCGGCCACTTCTGGCCTATTGTATCAGCCCCAGGTGATTGTGGAGCAATTGGTGAAATGAAGATTGGCAGGAGAAACCCAAGTACTCGAAGAAAGCCTACCCCAGCGCCATTTTGTCCACCACAAATCCCACTTGACCAGACCCGGGATCGAAAGTGAAAGTTCATCAGTGTCAGTGATGATTCATATCGTTTCTTTGAACTTTACGGACGCATCCATTCGATTGTTACCGTAAACAGTGGTGGGGGAAAGAAAATGAGTGTAGTGTGTTATTGTTGACCGAACAGGACTATTAGTTTTGGTATTAAGCTGTCGTTAAAATGCCAAAGGTTGTGTCGCGAAGTATAGTTTGTTCAGATACTAAAGATCAGGAAGAGTATAGTGAAGAGAAACCATTGCATATTTACTACTGTCTTTGTGGTCAGATGACTCTGATATTAGGTGAGTTCACACCTGTAAGGAAAATGTATGCCTAACGTTTCTTTGTCATTGTAGTTTTACACTGTATGCACCAAGAGTTTGTAATCTAATTTTGTACGTTTTCAGTGATGCTACGTTAAATTGTGTAGTGAATAATGAATTGGGAGGGTTGCGGAAGGAAGTGTTGATATTTTAATTTGAGGTACTCTCCCAGCGTTTGTCTATAGGGATTGTGGGAAAACTACGAAAAAAAGTCAGGATAACCCATCTCTGGGCCAAGATTTAAATATGGGGGCTTCATCAGTAAAAAACCAAGAAGCAAATGTTAATGCAGTCAGGTATAACGGTAACAGCATGTTCTTAACCCCAACTACCGAATTAGAAGTTGCAGGCATAATTAAAGGACTTGGTAACAAAAATTTGCAGGTATAGATGATATCCCAGAGTATGTTGTCAAAAAATGCTATCCCAAGATGATAACTGCTTTGACATATGTAATAAATTTGTCACTTGTAACCGGACACTTCCCTGACCAGCTTAAAATTACAAAAGTCAAACCCTTGTATATTTACATTTACATTTATTCAGCATTCCATAAATCCTTACATGGTTTTTTCAAAACACTACGGATATAGAAGTAGTCAACATGAGTAAGCATAATTACATACTGCATCACATTTGTGCAATGTCATAACAGTAGCCATATATAAATATTTACAAAAACATGAATACATGAATACATGAACATGGATATAGAAGAAGTCAACATGAGTAAGCGTAATTACATACTGCATAACAATTGTGCAATGTCATAACAGTTAGCCATATATAAATATTAATAAAACATGAATACATGAACATAAACCGTCACATGCAACAATAAAGTGCTATTACCTACAATCTGTAACAAAATCAGGAACATCAGTTGTTATCCTAATTGTATTATGTTTATTATTATTTTATTTCATTCAAAATCCAAAATAAGGATACAGAATTTGTCATGATATTCTCAAATACATACCACACCACAAAACATACGGGAAAACTGATTAATATCATCAAATAGGCACATACACAGTGGACACAACAGAATAAAAATTGTAAGAATATCAGTAGTTATAGGTTATAAAGATCAATAAATATCAAACAAATATAAATAAGTCAATAAAACCAATCATATATATATATATATATAAAATAAGAATTAAAATATCCAAAACTATAAATATAAAGTATCAATTGATATATGTACAATAAATATTAACATAATCTTAACAGAGTAGAATAGGTAATACAGGTAATATATACATAGTAAATTAAGCGTAAAATGACAGTCAATTAATGATCAAGATTCATGTTCATGAATGAACAATGAATTATAAGAAAGGAAGCGAAACAGATGTCGCTAACTATAGACCTATATCATTAATTTCTGTATTTTCAAAAATTATGGAAAAAGTCGTGTATAAAAGACTCTTATCATTCTTAAATATTTACAGCATAATCAATGACAAGCAGCATGGCTTCTGTAAAGGGAAAACAACAAAGACTGCAATCGCTGATTTTTTAGGGAAAGTATATAACTCATTGGATGAGAGGGAAATAGGTATAGGATTATTTTTGGATCTATCTAAAGCTTTTGACCTAGTCGATCACGATATACTGTTAAGGAAGCTGGAACGAATGGGAATACGAGGGGTTGCGCTTAAATGGTTTCAAACATATCTGGAAGGAAGAGAACAAAAAGTAGAAATTACATATAGGGATAGAGAAACCAAGGAAAGCATTAACTGGCTATCACAACAAAGACCCGTAAGTCATGGAGTCCCGCAAGGTTCTGTTCTTGGACCAGTTTTGTTTCTGCTATATATCAATGATTTAGAAGCAGGTATTCAGCAGGGAAAACCAACGTTCTTTGCCGACGATACCAGTCTTTTTATATCAGGGAATATGGTCGATGCTGTCCAAAAGGAAATAAGTGAAACAATAAATACACTCACAGAGTGGTTCGAAAGGAATAAGTTAATTATTAATATAGAGAAAACGGTAGCAATATCCTTCCATCACACTCAGAAGATGTACCTAGAATACCCGTCAATAAAATTTTATGGCAAAGAAATCAATAATGTGGAATACACAAAATTTTTGGGAATATGGCTAGACAAGAATTTAAAGTGGTCTACACATACTCAAAAGCTAGCAAACAAGTTATGTAAAATATGTTTTGCCCTACGAATAGTCAGCAGAGTGCTAGGGATCGAGACTGTTCGCACTCTATACCATGCATACTTTCAATCCTCGTTATCATATGGATTGATATTTTGGGGTCATTCATCAAACGCAGAGTCGATTTTTAAGTTACAAAAGAGAGCCATTAGAGCCATAATGCAGGTAACCAAAACTACTAGCTGCAAACAGTATTTCAAATCACTACACGTATTACCTCTACCATGCCTCTATATATATGAAACACTAGTTTACATGAAATCCAACTCGAATACCTTCATAACCAATGCAAATGTACACTCATATAATACAAGAAGGAAAGAGGACTTATACATTGTTCCATGCAGTACAAGCTTGTGTAAAAACAATTTCAATAATCTTGGTCTTCGTCTTCTAAACCACCTACCGCAATACATTAAAGAGATACCAGCATTATGTAAATTTAAAATGACTTTGAAAACATTTCTATTAAAACATTGCTTTTATAGCATAGATGAGTTCCTCTCCTATGTGGACAAGACTTAGTTCACATTAGGATCATATAATAATTTAAAAGTAAGAACAATTGAGCTTAGCTTAACACACACTAGGAGTGTATACTGCATAACTCTCTTCTTGCAGGAAACAGGACGCCATGTGCTGGAGAAAACACAGCAGGGACTATGGGATATTTAGCCGAGGCGGTGGGAGTGGTGCTGCTAGAAACCAGTGTATCTGGGAGGTCTTGTGACCGGCCAATTCGATCAAGGTTTTCTGTGGTTTTCCTTGGTCCCAGAGCAAATGCTGAGTTGGTACCCAAATTCCACGTTGCACTGCATGCTTCACATGCAGCCCCCCCAATAGTAACATCATGAAACTTATTATACTATAACTACACAAGAATGACGTGTCTTATATCATGTATAATGATCCATGGACACGAAATAAATGAAATGAAATGAAATGAATATGAAGCAGGAGTGTTAGCCATTTATTGGTCAAATTTACTGCACTTTTTATTTTCTGTGTTTTGAAAAATTAGAAGTTTATAAGATAACTTTGATATCTGTGTGCCTCCCATAACGTTACTAGGAAACGACTCAGTTAACACGTTCCTCTGGCAACGAATACAAAAATATGGAGGAACTGTTAGGTGTGGAGTTTTCTATATTGTCTGTAGCCTATCAAGTACTTATATGTACTGAAAGGAAAGTAGGTTATTGGTTTTTCACAGAACTTTTTGTACATAATATCATTCTTTGGGGCATGTCATAAGAGCAATATTTGAAATTTGTAGCTCAGTCAGTACAGAGACGAGCTATGGGTTGGATGGCTGGGATTTTCCAGCAGGGGCAAGATTTTTCCTTTCTCAACATCGTCCAGACCAGTTCTGGGGCTCACGCAGCCTCCCATCTAATAAGTATGGGGTGGGGGGCATTTCCCTTGGGTTAATGTGGCCTGGGCTGAAGCTGACCACTCACCACCATCTGTTGCCAAGGTGAAGAATGGTGGAGCTATACCTCCACTCCCACATATATCTTCATGGTATAGAGCTTAATTAATTAAGCACAGGTACAACTTATTTGGAAAATTATAAATACCTGAATTGATAAAGTCATGGCTTACATTGGCATTTCTCTGAGGAATGAAGCAGTGCGAACATTGGGGGAATAAACTGCAGAATGAGATAGACAAGGACTGGAGTGGAAGTGTAGACTGTTGGAAGATGAGCAGTGTATGAAAATGGAGTATTTTCTGGATAGATGGATAGAAGTACAGTAAATTAAACATGTAGGCAGAAGAAACAGAATACACTGAAAAAGTATATAACAAGTGCAGTAAAATTATTGGTTTATGTAGCTTATATCCACTGAAGGTACAGTAAGGACATTGCATTTAGAACTGTATATATGGCGCATGGTGTGAATTTTGTGAAATTTATATTAATTTTTGTGTGTAACATACCAGTATTGTATTATTACTTGCAAGGACCTGAATAATATCCAGTATAAATAAAATGTTAATTTAATGACAGAAAGGTAGTTTACAAAGTTTCAGGTTTAAAAAGATGTGAGCAGCATATAGTAGAGTTGTTTCCTGTTTCTTCATTTGTGTATTACTTTTGTAAAATTAATTTTTGCTGTCATTGTTAGTAGTTAGCATGATGCAACTTCGGAATGCAGTAGCCACAATTATAGCAGTTTCATTTGACACTGTCTCCTAGCTTGATTTGAAGCAACGTTTTTTTCCCATGAGCTGCTTTCCCTATATTCACTGTTCTCTCTTTCCTTTCTTATCAGTCAATTGGTGTTCCCAGTCTGATGCAGCTGAGTAGACACTGCTACATTTTTCAGCAACTGACAATTCTTGTCTGTGATATTTCTCTTTCTGTATATAAAAAATTAAGGTGCTACATAGTAACTGAGATGGGATTGCTTCACTTTTAAAAAAATCTCTGTGGTCTGTAGTCTGCAAGCAGACTATACCGGCCGAGCGACTGCCACTTGTTGGCAAAGTTAGTGCCAACTTTTGTGGATAGAGGGTGTCATGTGGTCAGCCTAGTGGATTCCCAGGGCCGTTAATCTCTCGGTTTTCTAGACTGGAGCCGCTATTTTCTTGAAATAACTCCTCAGTTATCCTTATGAGCCTGAGTGGACCCTGTTCCAGACCCACTACTTCTCAGAAAATCTGATAGCGCCGGGAATCGAACCCAGGAACTCTGACCACTAGACCACAAAGATGGTCTCATTGTTTCACTTTTGGAGGAAGAAATTTATTGTCTTTGTTTCCTGAACCTGGCAGTAGAATTCATGCATGGGTACATATCGCGGACACCGTACTTATATAACAAGTAAACTTAAGCAAGAATGAAATAGTTGATAAACTTCATTAAAATTTCTTTCAGATTAGATGAACCCAATCTATGTAGATGTCATAAAAGACTTACTGTCTGTGACATCACTAGTATGCAACTATAGAATGTGTTTGTGATACATTGTACAGATCGCTATTGGGTCAGGATTGGGTTCCTGTGAACATTATGATGAAATTTTGGGTTCCATAACAGCAGAATTTCTTTACCAGCTGAATCACCATTTAACTACTCATGAAAACATTGTACATAAACTTCTACATTTTGCCAGCCTTGTTAAGTATCCTCATAGTTCTGTAATTGCTGAAGGCATTTTTGGATTTAATGTAGTTCTTGAGGATAATGAAGAAGTAAGATTTGTACAGAGTCAGTTTAATGTATGAGCATTCTGTGTGAATATGCAGCTTTATTTATTCATATACAGTTTTGTTGTGTTTCCAGACTCATGCAATATTGACAAAAGTTTATAGCTTCTAGAGCGCTGCACTGTGAAAACTTACTGTACTTGTAACTCTTCAATGAGTGTCCACAGTATGGAAATCAGGATATTGTATAAATGTTTTTACTAGTTAAAATATGTGATTATATAAATTTGAATTAACTCTGACAGTGACAGATACTAATACTGGAATATCTGAATAAGGGACTAAAGATGTTTATTATATGACACATGCAGGGAAGAGTTGAGTTCCATTCATCCGTAACTTTGACACTCAGTGTACAAGAATGGTCGACTTTATGCTCTAGATGCCTTTGCTTGTGCAGAAAGAGGCACCCATTTGTTGGGAATGTATTACTGAATGTTATAAATTGTGACACTTTCTTGTTTAGATTGTGCGATAGAGAAGCTTCCTCTACGGCGAAGGGATGGAGGTCGTGTGATAGATGGCAGTAAACATGCACACAAAGTCACCTGTGATCCAGATGAAACTGTGTATTTAAAAAGACCTGAAGGAATTGAGAGGCAATATAGGATGAAATGTAAAAAGTAAGTTCCTTCTTGTACAGTACATGTCATTAAAATGTTCAAGAATATCTTTATCAGTTTTCTACAGAATTTGTCATTCTGTACCGCCTGTAAGCATTTTAATATGACAAAATCAATACACTTGCAATTATTTGCATGTGAATTATCTGATCTGTCAGTTGTCTGTAGCTGTTTTTCTTTTGGATCTGCATTAATTGTTAAAGTCGACGGCTTTTGAAAATGTATTTTATTATATACTTCTAACAGTTCCTTTACCAGCAGTGTGAATCCAGTTGTTTACAGCATCTATGAATGCAGTTTTAAAATAAATTTGCTTACATTACTGAGTTCTTGTTTGTCATACATTTTTGAAAATTTTTCTTTTACTCTTCGGTGATTTGTTCCTTCAGTTTTGTTTAATTCAGTCATGTTCTTTTAGGTGTGGATTACCACTCTATTATAAACACGATCCGAAAAGCAATATTAATTTCATAGTTAAAGGAGCAGTCATTAAAAGCTCAGGCGAAGGCCCTATGACCACTATTTACAACCAGGTTGCTGTTGAGAAGCCAAAGAAGATAATGGTTACAAAACATACAAAGAACATGGGTAAATTCAGCTCAGTAACTGTATCCACCATAGATGAAGAGGAGGATGAGATTGAAGCTGTAAGTTATGTTTGAAGAGTTATAAAATGTTGATTTTGATAGTCCCTGCTAACTCTTATCATTGAAGTCAGTGGGGAGGAAATGTTGGTATTCTTGACAATAAGAAAGTGTTGGTTCTGGCAGATTTGTGACTGGTAAGCAAACCTAGTGCTCTCTGGATGAAACTCCAGTGTTTTAGCCTGATGAAGTGTTAGATTACACAGTGATATTAATTCTGCTGTAGTATTGAATGAGATGGGCATATGATTTTAAAGGTGGATGTCATGGCCTGTTTGAAGGTACTGTCTCAGCGTTCACCTTGAGAGACAGGAAGATCACAAAAGTTTTTTTTGGCATAACTGGTAACATGGTGAAATTCAAACTGGTCAGTTCATGATTAAAGGCTGGGGACAGTGACCACAGTGCCATCATGCTCATTGTCTTACTTTGAGACCATGAAGTCCCCAGTTAATTAAATGAATATGTATGCATTGAAGTGTAACTTATATTCTTATTTTCCGTCTATAATGCAGCAATATTAATTGAACATTAATTCACTAAATGTTCATTACATGTTTAAAATATCTGTAAATTTGCTGTTTATGCTACACGTTTCACCCGTACAGTGCCATCTTCAGGCAGTATATCTTTTAAAGATGTATACTGCACTGTGTACTTGGTAAAATAGTATTCATTAAGGCATGTTGTTATTATTAACTTCTTTGAATTGTTATGTTGTAGAATGATTTTATAGGATGATTTTCTTCCTATCTTATATATTGCAGCTGTTTTTATGTCCCATTAGGTGTGCCACTCCCTTAGCTGTGTGTATCTAGTGTTGCTTTGTGTTCCTTGAATGAATTAATGTTTGTTAAATTAATATTGTTGCATTATAGACAGAAAATAAAACTATAAATATATGCCATGTTTAGAAGCCCCTTAGAAGAAAGTAAAATCTTCATCAGAACCAGAAATTCCTTAAAACCTTGGATATATTGGCAAAAACATCTGTAAAGTTCAACAGGTACGTTAATGTATCTGTTGACTCTGTGAAGCAGCAGTGGCAGTGTTAGGAAATGCTGTTTTGTTCATATTGCAGAATGATATTTTCATACATTTCTAAAAACCGCCTATTGATTCTGCAATGTCCTGCCACTCCCACATTCTTCTTATCAAATGTAACAGCCTGTATGTTGCTGTTATGTAAAGTCCCATGGTCAGCCATTTTCACTTCAGGAGCCAAAGTTATTTTCCTTTGTGTTAATGGAGGGTTTACACTGGCTGTACACTTGTGGGTACTGGGCATGACTCACATAGTTAGGACCTCCCTTCAATGTACACATTGATCTGCATAATTTTGGCTGAATATTGCAGTCAAGTGGCTAGTACTCAGAATTTTGTCTGGGATGTCCATGGTTCAGATTTTGGCCTAAGGAGTGGCTATTCTGACTGCTTTTTCACTTTTGTTCTGTCCCTCTAGGGAAGTGCTAGGATAGTACCTCAAATTAGTCCACGAGCATTTTCTTTCACATCATTTCCAAATCATTCAATTATCATATTTTACACTATATATAATCCACTCCCCCATATGCCTTCATGTTGTAGTGCTTAGTTAAGCACATATATAATATATATAATCATAACAATTGAAAGCATTATTAGGTACAGTAAGAATGAAATTTATAATTTTGAAGTTTTAACTAAAAATCTTTATTTTGGCCAGTATCTCTTTGTATAAGCATCCTCTAAGACAGGGTTCACTAATCTTCCATTAACCTAATTCATTGTTACTCCTTAAAGACTCTGATCTCATGCAAGACTTAAAAGTAATTTAATCATTTTGTTTGAAATATATTTCTTTACAGCGTGAAGTGGCTGATTCATATGCAAACAATGCACGGATCATTGAGAAGCAGTTGGAAAGGAAAGGCATGAACAAAAGAAAAATGGTTGTGCAACAGACACAAGCAGAAATGGACGCTAAGCGTAATAGAGTGCGTGGGACACTTATTGACAAGTAAAAAAGGACATGAGTAGGAGAGAGATTTATGTATAAGTGACAGTAGATTTAGGAAAGAGAATGTTTTTCGTTTTTGTGCCGTCTTGATGTACAAATTATAATGTAAAAATGTATGTCATAATTACAATTTTTATATAAAATACAACAAAACAAACAAACTCCGTGATTTTAGCTTGCAAGTGAACTATATTGACCGAGCAGCCGCTGTTTGTCGGTGAAGTTTAATGCCAACTTATGCAGATAGAGGGTGTGCATGGTCAGCGCAACGAATCCCCATGGCCATTAATTTCGGTCTTCTAGACCGGAGCTGCTGTTTCCTTGAAATAGTTCCCCAATTATCATCATGAGGCTGAGTGGACCCTGTTCCGGACGCACTACTTCTCAGAAAAAATTTGGTAGCGCCGGGAATCGAACCCGTACCTCTGGATCTGTAGCCAGGAACACGGACCACTAGACCGCAGAGGTGGTAATTTTTATATAAACTATAATCCTAATATTTCCATTATTAATGTCATACAATGAAATATCTTTGCTGGTATACTGAAATTCACCAAGATCCCCTACTGACAGTACAGAAGTACACCACTGGATTTCATTCGAAGTCCGCTCAACGGCACTGGCATTATGTCTGAGCAGAAACTTAGTCAGTTGGCATTCAGCACACAGGGATTCATGCACTCTGCTGCCATATAAGAATTGTACAGTTCATTTCCTTAAAACATATTGCTGTTCTTGTGGCTCCCAGCTTGTGGCATTCTTTGGTTTTATGCCCAGCTGCAGTGACACACACTACTGAACAATGTGTATATTTTGAGAATTTCATAGAGGAACAACTCGTAAAATGGATTTATAAATTTTCTTGAAAGTATCTGATTTGCTTTTATACAGCAAACTGTATGTTTCAAAGTTTGAATGATGAGTGTGTGAAACCTGATCTGCTGATGATAGGAAGAGAGCAGTGTGCTGACACTATAGAAGCTATAGACTTTCCGTAACATTCAAGTAAGACAAACTGAATCTATGAAAATTCCATGGTCCATGGTCCCAAGAAACAGGTGTGTCTAAGGTTTCTGTTTCCAGCACCATAAAAATCCTGAAATTTTACTTTTACAGAATATTTGTTATTTTTGATGCACCATTTTCAACCTGTAGATCCAGTTTCAAGAGTTACCTCTTGTAATTGGCTTTTGAGCAATATTCATACACTACAATTGACCCCGAGATTCTTCCTATATCAGATGAAATATCTTTATCATTACAGAACTCAGAATTACTGGAATACTGAAAATCCATGTTGTTCACTATGCAGTACATGACCAGAAAGTTTGTGTAGTAAATGCTAGAGAAATCATAGGTCTTATTTTCTTTTAAGACTATTAATTCAGTGTGGTACATATACAAAATATTTTAGAGCCTTTGAAGCTGAATTAAATAAAGATGAAACAAGAAGTTCTGAGAACGAATCCAGTTACTTTCCTGTCATTACTTATTATTTGATACAACATGGACCGTGTAGAAAACACCACATCCAGCAGTTCTTCTGTTGTAAGACTGTGTTTACTGAAGCGTTACCTAGGAACAGAATGGGGGGGGGCACAGCAAGGTGATTTTTAAAGATAATGAAAGTAGGCTGAAATTTACCTTTTTTAGCAAGACACTGCACCATCACACACCTTCAAAAATTAAATGCAGATATTAAAAGATGTTTTTACGAGTAATGAATGAATAATGAGTAGAAGATTAGCTATCGTTTGCTCCTCAGATGTGAATTTTGTGATTTTTATTTCCGAAGAAACTTAAAGCAGACAGTTTATGCAAGCAACCCATACAGTTTGGTTGCTCTACAGATCGAAATTTGGAATGTTATTGTTGAAATTATACAAAACTATCTTCATCATCAGCAGAAGCTACAAGTGAGCCTCAAGTTTGTTCTGTCTCAGAAGAAATACCATCTTCTGAGTCAACCTATGTCTTCATACCAGATTTTTATTTCATAATTTCTTGGGCAATTCTAGTATGTTCCATTCATAGATGTAAATGCCATCTTTTTACTCTTGTATTCTTTAATATAAATTAAAAATTCCCATTTTGATGTGTATTATATTCATATATTGAGGATTCTTGAGACTATGACCAAACATCTGTAAAAACTTAATTTCTGTTGTTTCAATCAATCTTCTATGAGCTCTATTTCATACCTGATTTTCAGATCCATATAGTAACACAGGAACCTCCACAGCTATAAAATTTTAATTCTCCTGCTATATAAAATTTTATAAAATTTATTATTTCTTTGTAATTATGTGATACCATAACCACAGTGGTTAAAATTTACTAACTCTTCAACTGTATTGCATTTATCATAATTTTTTCCTTTAAAAGCCAATGTTTTGTTTTTCTTATGTGTATTTACAAATTCTTGGTGGATATTAACTTCTATGTGTCACAGAATTCTTTAAGCTTGTATGATATATATGTGGATGTTTGAGAACCCCAATTGTAACAGCTACCATTATATCAGGTAAGTACAGGGTGGAGCATAAAATGATTCAGTATTTGATCTATTCATAAAATATTTCAATTATAATACTAGAAACATACAAAAAGAAAGACCACTGCATGGAGATTTATCCTCCATGAATAAAGTGTTCAATATGACCACCATCACATCTGGCAACTTCAACGCAAATTGTGACGGTGATTACTGGATGGCACATAATCACGGTTATCTTGTTGCAGGCCTGAATGATTAGTGTTCAAAATTCTATTACTGTTTGCGGATTTTTTGGAAAAACCTTTTCCTTAAGGAATTCCCAAAAAAGTAGTCACATGGGTTTAAATCAGGACCATGTGGGGGCCAGTTAGGAAGTTGGTTTGAGATGAAATGCAAGTCAAAAGTGTCATGCAGAGAGTCCAAAACAACACTCCCTGTGTGCAACCTGGCTCCATCATGCATAAACTACTGAGTTTGTAATGGGAAACCTGAAGCAAGGTGAGGCACAAAAGTATTGCACAATATGCTTAAGTGGCACTCACTATTCACGGACTCTTCAACGACAATTCGCCCTAACAGTCCACAATTTGATACAGTGACCCACACTGTAATTCTCTCTCTTCCTTTGTCAGCGATATTGTGTGAACTGGCGCATGAGCAGGAACAGTGCACTTTGGAAGAGTAAGAACTAATCTCCATGATCTACTGTGTTACCATGTTACAGAACATCATTCATTGCATATTTGAATATTTAATCCTAAATCAAATACTGGATCATTTCAAGCACCACCCTGTAATTTCACTTAAAATGTTTTCCAGATGTGGAGCATGTGATTTTCTTATTCCAGAGAAGATGGCTTCTAGCCTGCATCTCACCCTTTATTCAGAAGGCTATAAGAAAACAAAAGACAGATGCAATTCCAATTGTGTGTGTGTTTGCATGTAAATAAATCAGTGAAGTTGCACCTCTTCTGGATAATTATCAGCAATGTGTCAATATAATGACGTGTTTGGTTGGCATACATTTAAGTAGCAATCATCATTTATGACAAAGAACAATTTTAGGAATTTTAAATTCTTAGTCTTCCACAGATCAGTTATGACTTGCACACTACATCATATGACACTAATGTGTGTGGGACAGAGTTATGGAGAATACACTGTCTGGATGGTTATAAACCATCTGTCATCTGTGTACTGAAACTCAGTGAACAAAATTTATAGTTCTGTAACAGATAATATTGTGACATGTGAAACCGTTGTTGGGCAACGGGATGTGGAACGAGTTACCACAAAGACAGACTCTTGATAAATGGTGGGTTGTCAAGTTACGCAACAGTAAGGAAAGTGGTGTTTCTCTGTGTCGTGCCGAACTGAGTGGAGCCAAACCGCGCTGGTTGCTACGCAGCAGTAAACAACTATTGGCAGCGTTGCCAAGCAATACCTCTGTAAACACGGTGTCACGCAACAGTGAAACAAGCCGCATTTTCCGCCTGTCCGATTGAGGGTTTATAAGAGAAACTGGAGTAACTAAGAAGCAGTTAGTTCTCATAGTATTCGGTAGACCAGAAGTCAGTCAAAGCAGCCACGGGAAGAAGAATTGAACATGTGATGAGAAGATTTTATGTGTGATAATCACTGATAGTCAATTATGATGGCTCCTGAAGAATTAAAACAAATGAACTAGATAATTTAATAAAAGGAATATAGTTAACTTTATAAAAGCCCAAAGAATAAGTTGGCTTGGACACATCTCAAGGATGGAGGTTGGATGAACAGTTAAAAGAATATATGATTGGCAGCCACACACTATAAGAAAGAGCGGCTGACGTAAGATAAGATGGAAAGATGACGTAAGGGAAGATCTAAAGGATTTAGGAATTTATAACTGGACAACTTGCACACAGGACAGAAGTAGTTGGAAGGAAATTATTGGGCAGGCCAAAGTGTTCAAGAAATGAAGAAGGAGAAGAATCAGTGATAGTTTGTGATAATTGAGAAGGCATTGGGAGTGTGTAATTCAGTGACACTTATATAGCTCCCGTGTTGTACTATAAATAAGTGAAGACTACTGAAGATAGCATGAAGAGATTAGTGTGTAGGGTTTGTAAATTGTGTAAACCCGCAATAGTGTTATCAATTGTAGTTACGACTTGTAGGTTGTTAATAAAACCAATTAACAATCCGAACGGCATCCACAGTAGACCAAACACGTTACAATATTATTTTACTGAAGCACCTTATTTATTTAAAATATACCATTGCATTATGCCCTGGATACAATAAGACTTGACAAAAATACAATAACTCATATAAAAATAAAAATGTCACATCTGAAGTAATACCATGACACTGAATGCAGGTTTAATATCATGAAGTTAAAAATAAAATGCATGTTTGGTGACTTGTGTATTGGACCACATCATTAAATTTACTTATAAAACAGTAATGAAAGTATAAAGGAACTTCAGAATTCATGAAAAATATGTCACACATTGTGAGAGGTTCTCATGGCAATGACCATGAAGAATACTGTCTTCTGGGATGTGACACCATGTAGTCTGGTAGAAGTTACTGATGTTTCAGAGAAATGTATAGCCTCCATCTTCAGGATTAAAGAGCAATTCTACTAGCTTGCTTATTCTTTGACCCTAAAAATGGAGGTTGTACATTTCTCTGAAGCATCACTAAACTACCAGACTAAATGACATCATATCCCAGATGGTGGTATTCTTCATGTCACATACTGCTTGCTGCAAACAGAGAACATACAGAATATAGATACTTCAATCACATTTACAAGCCATATTATACATCTAAATATTTCTCCATGAGTCGAGAACACTTCTGAAATAATGGAATTTAAGTGTTAGTAAAGCAGCTATGTTATTAAGAACATTAACTTTCAGCCCTAGGTTTGCACCTGAACAATTTGAAGTAACATAAATCCATATCTATATGGTAGAGACCACTGCCATCATATGACAAATGCATAATGGTCTCTCTGTTTGGAAGAAACAATTACTAATTTTGCACCTTGACAGTCAGCAGTCTAAAGTCTTCCAAATCAGCAGCACTGGTTGTTAACTATCAGTTTACATGTCATAAGAGAAGGGGGGAGACATGTATGCCCAACAACAGACAAATGCTAGCAGCCTTGTATTTCAATTTCATATTTCACTGCTGAGATCCAAAATTCATTTTCAACTAAATGCACATTCACAGACAGATAATAAAGTATAAATTTTATGATGTGCACAGTTAGAATGTTTAACAAACAGAAGAGGCATTCTACAGTAGTACCTATTTCATATTAGAAGCAATGCACATCTGAATTCATATGAACAAGGCAACTTAAAAATTATGCACAAGATGCTTTCCTAGGGACTCTGGCATATATTTTACATGTAACATACATATTGTTATAAATTATCTACAAAAGAAGAAGAAATTGAAGTCAAACTGCATTTAATGCAGACAATATATATGCTAATTCAACTTCATAATGCATGTATATCTGTGTCTTTTGCATTCTGAAGTATAAATTTATTTTACTTTAGTGCAATCTATACTTACTTCATAAATATTTTATAGATATTAAGCCCACACATGAGTATTAAACATTTTAAAACACTGTTAGTCATTATTTTAAAACAAAAAATAAACTTGAAAAGAACAACAAGTAAATGTGTGAAGGATTAAAACTTAAATATTACACACATTCTGACAGGTCACATTAATACTGTAATGAGCAAAAGTAAGAAAAACTTTATATTTTAACAGAATTTCCTATTTCCAACAGTCTGTGTAAGTACATTTATTAAATACATCAGCATATCTCAAGTGTGATAAGTTCAATGTTAAAATAAAATTTGAACACTGTAACACCAAATATTCCAGCCTGTTTGAAGTTCTGTCGCTTCACAATTAAAGAGCCTTTAAAGCTTGCAGAAAATGGCACAATAATTTCCTAATTTTGAACCACTCATTTAGCAAACATTTAACAAGTAACACATCACAGACGAAAGAAAAGGTTTAAAAATAACAACATGAATAAAGAATCCCTCAAATATAAATAAAAAAGGAATGTTAAAGACAGAAGATGACTAGTAACACCCACAATATATACAGAAGTCTTGAAGGTACTTGCATAGCTTATTAAACTGCCAGCTTCATATCTGAAAACTGATATGCTCTAATGCCATTAACATTTTGTTTAGCATTGGAAAAATCAACATGTGTTCACTGAACACAAAACTTAAAAGATGTGTCAATAATATGATTTGTCCTTTTAATCTGAATTACAGCATATACATAACATTCAATGTTAAGTGCTGAATTGTTTTCCATTCTATTTCAATTTCCAAACACTTTATGAAAAGAGGAATGCAACTATTCTTTTTGCATGAGTCCTACATCCTAGTATTGGCATGCTCTCAGAATCTTCTGAATACAGATACCTCAACTGCAGCAGTGAAACTGGATGTACATGCACATACAGTTATCAGTCTACTGTTGGAACCAATCAAGGAATCCAATAACTATTGTATGACTGAAAATAAGCTGAAGTAATTCTACTTCAGATAATTTCTTTACATTGTACACATCTGAATTATAATAATTTAAGTTACCTGCAAACAGAATGAGGCACCTCATCTATTCTGGCAGCAGTTGGGACAAAAACTTCTGCACTGACAGCATATGTTCATGCCTTCAAACCAGTGATGTACAATCCCAGCCATCAGTAATATTTTCTGTAGCATGTCTAAATCAAGTGAATCATAACTCTATCTTCCTGAAAACTGTACAGTATATTTTTTCAGCCCATGTCTGCATCTGGGTTTTGTACCATCTGTAATGTCATTACAATTATTTTTGAAAACTATTTTAATCAAACAGAATACTGTCAGATTTGAGATTCTCACAGCAGTGACAATGAAGAATAGTATCTTCTGGGATGCAATGCCATGTAGTCTGGCAGAAGTCCAAGAATGTTTTGGAGAAATATCAGGGGACTTCTACCAGACATGACATTATATCCCAAAAGAGAGTACCACTGAAAACACAGAGGTGTAAATAAAATCAACAACGTCATCAGTTCTGTTCAACACTTCAGTGACTATGGTTTCTAGGGAGCAGAACACATATGAAAATATGGCCAAAAACTAAAATTTCAGTAGACAATATAATTAAGGGGGACTAAAAGCGAGCAGACCTTAACTCTGACTACCACTTACTAAACAAAATACACCCTGGTAAATAGAATGAAATTCTTTAAAAAAGAACAAAAACTCTTTGATTTTTAGTTCGCAAGTGAATTATACCGACTGAGTGACCGCCGCTTGTCGGTGAAGTTATTGCCAACTTTTGCGGATAGAGGGTGTCGCGTGGTCAGCACGACAAATCCCCATGGCCGTTAATTTCGGTTTTATAGACTGGAGTCGCTATTTACTTGAAATAGCTCCTCAATTATCATCACGAGGCTGAGTGGACCCTGTTCCAGACCCACTACTTCTCAGAAAAAATCTGGTAGTGCTGGGAATTGAACCCCGGCCTCTGGATAAATAGCCAGGAACTCTGACCACTAGACCACAGAGGCGGGAATGCCAATTAAATTTGTTACTGATTTTAGGGTTTCATTGTGGTTATTTATTGGTGTTATACTGTACGGATGTGGGTGATCCTGGTGACACTGTAGAGGTACATGCTACCTCCATCATCAGAATACAAGTTTGTAATTAGGGTGAATTTCTCTGTATATACTGTTTAAAAGAAAAACCAACAGGGCTGGAAGGGGGAGTGAATATTGGTGCCTCAACCTCCCAGACATCACCCACATCCACATGGTGTACCAACCCAAAAATGGATTTATCATTAAATAAGTTTCTATATGAATACTGATTCAAAACATCACATTCACAATGGTAAGAGGCTTAGTGTCTTAAATCTGCTGAATAATAAGTTCATCCCTTTGTATATTTGAAAGATGTAGAATTCTGGGGGGGGGGAGAAGAACCTTTATAGTTTCCATACATGTGGCACAAACTTATCTCTGACCAACAGCTGTAACTCAAAATACTATTCCTACTGGTATTAATTTAATTTAACCCAAGTATTTTCAGAAGGTTTGCAACCTTTTAAACACAGATCTTAAAAAAAGAAGGAAACAGTACTCTTCACAGCCACTATTGTGAGAACCTCAAATCTTACGTTCTGCTTAGGAATCCCTTCTCAACAGCAATGGAAGATGAACACAGGGAACACAGCTCCATAACTCTCAAGCCCCCTTTTTACCACAACAAGAAGCTCAGGAGTTCTGAAGGGATTATTCCCTTTGTGTTAATACAGGGTTCACATTCAACATGCACTTGATGACAACGGTCTCATGTGCTAAGTATGGCACTATTTCTGAATGAAAACTAATTAATCCTTTCATGTGTACTGCAATATACAACTACATGAATGTCCTGAAACTAGTATACACTTATTACTTGGTTGTATGACATCCATCAATTGCAGCTATCTTCAGTTTTCAGAAAAATTAATTTGAATCTGTGTATTATGTTTTGTATAGAAGTAGAAAGGGGCTCATCTATATTTGTTGTAACCATGGTGGTATGAAGGAAATATGAGAGTATCATTATTAAAAATATCTAAATTTTTACCATTTTGGAATTATTTGATGGATTAAGTGTGAGAGATGTTTAGATATGTGCCTTGTAACAAAATTTGATTATGGGTACTGAAGTTTTCAAAACTGAAAAGACTGTCCTGCCTATGGTTTGGTAAGTGGTAAATTAAAAAATTTTCATAAACTCATTAAAGCATTTAGGAAGAAAATTCTTCTTTAAGATGCAGCAATTTTAAAATAAGAGCAGCAAATTAATTACATTAAAGAATAATATGGCTTTTCCCGTGTATGAATGATGGCACTGGAGCTGACAATCTGTTCCATTAAGTGACAACAGTGAAAAATTTCAATATATATTATAAGGGAAAATATTTATGTCTCTTAACATTCATGTGAGAAAAACAACCACCCAACACATACTACACAAGAGCATGTGTAAGCCAAGAAAGGCAGGAGTTTAATACAGCAAGGCCATAATAAACACTAACCTGCGACAATACCCGACATTTTGTCAAATATAATGATTCATAAGGTGCCTGTACAGAAACGACCTCACTACAATAAACAACATTAGAATGAAGCTTTCCTTACAGCATACATATAGCAAATACAGAATTTAATTTTTCCCTTATCACAATTTTAACACAAAAATATTTCAGTGAAATGAACCTGTGATGTTAGCTGTCAGCCTGCATTTGACCCATTTCCCTAAAATGTACTATTATGTACGACGGCTGTGAATAAATACTTTTCATACCAGTACAGTGGAACCTCGTTTAACGAGCGATGTTTCGCATAATGAGTGATGAGAGGAGAAGTCCTGGATTGTGCGCTTGCTACATCAATCTGTGTTTAGCGCTCATTCTGCTAGCATCTTAGTGTCGTTTGTGACCACACATTTTTCCAAACTTGTGTTCAAACATATTATTTGTGTCTTTTTTTTTTGCGAAAAGTTTAATAACCCTTGCAAAAATGTCCCCAAAGAAAAAGCCGCAAAAAGACAGCCATAAGAGAATAAAGATAACCGTAGAAATGAAACGTAAAATCATTGAAAAGTGAGAACGAGGTGTTTGCATGGCTGATTTAGCATGCACATACAATTGGTCTACATCAATGATTTGCACTAGCCTCAAGAACAAGGACAAGATGAAGGAGACAGATGCTTCAAAGGGAGTGACAAGAATATCTACGCATTGGTTACATATTCTTGACGATGTTGATAGGTTGCTCCTCATATGGATAAACGAAAAGCAATTGCAAGGCGACACTATTAACGAGAACATCATTTGTGAGAAGGCGAAAGTGATTTTTGCCTCACTTCTGCTTGGAAGAAGCTTTGGTCGGAGAGCATTGTCAAATGTGACTTTGAGGGGGTCTGTAGTCAACGAAATTGTGTCTTTGGCCAAGATCATGGGGTTGGAGGTGGATAACAATGATATCGATGAGTTTGTGGAAGAGCACAGCCAAGAGCTGACCACTGAAGAGCTTATGGAGTTGCATTGTGTTTCACAGCAAGAAGTTGTGGAGCAGAGTTTGTCAGAGGAGGAGGAGGGGGAGGTAACAGCAAAGCAACAATCTTCGGGCACAATAAGAGAAATGCTGAAAGCATGGGAAACTGTTGCATCATACATTGAGAAGCATCACCCTAATAAGGCAGTGGCTATGTGCTCTACAAATTTATTTAATGATATGCTGTGTCGCATTTTCACCAAATTTTGAAGTGTTGGCAAAAACAAATGTCTCTAGACAGCTTTCTAGTAAAAAAGAATTAGATATGTATCATAAATAATAAACTAATTATTTCGATTTTTTTTTGTTCTCTGCAAATCGAATTCGCATTCCAGGTTGGTTCATTCCACATAGAAGACAAGCTGAAGACGATTCACTCTCCTTAACAATGTATATATAATTTTCTTTGAATAAACGTTATACATAAAATTTTCTGAGTATTTTTTTTTGGCATGGAACGCATTATCGTATTTTACATTAATTTATATGGGAAAAACTGTTTTGCTTAACGAGTGTTTCACATTAAGAGTAAGATTCTGGAACGTATTATGCTCAGTAAGTGAGGTTCCACTGCATCTGAAAATTTGCTCATCTCAGAACTGCTGTTATATGGGTGTTGGGTCAACTCTCATCCAGCCTATACACTGTGCAGTTTAGTTCACACAATCACATCAATGCAGTCTAAAAACATTATCCTCAACATGATCTTCTCCACAGCATGAATCAGAAGGACATTAAGACCAAGGATGAGTTTGGAAAAGATGGAATGAATACGGGAATTCAGAACAGGCTTGACTGCCTATGCCATGTACTGAACAAGATGTGATCCTTTCAGCTATTGTTTATTTATATTACTTATGATTGATCAGTTAAGAATTATTATAGTTTGCTAGTTATTTTATCAATAATATAACTGATTTTTGTATGTCAGCAGTTTCAGGTGTCTCACATTTTACACTACCATACAATATGTTCTGATCCAAGGCAGATAACAGAGCATTATATGGTCAGAGACATGGAATTATTTACAATTTACAGAAATGCATGTCAAAGGAAGTGTCTTGTTCTTGATCTAAGAAAGTGCCATTAAGAGTGATGCTCTTCATATTTTGGCTGCTAACTCTCTAGTTGAAGATATGGCCACGTATAAATGGGAGAATTCAAACAAGTCAGAAACATCTGCACGGTTGCACTGTGTATGCACTGCATACTGTAGCATAACTTTTGAATGGTACAGCATCATTAACTTATGAAAAGCATTATGTTAATATTACCTCATTCCTTGAAACCTGCTACTCTCGTTTTAAATTAATAATTAATACAAATTGTTGAACTGCAATTTTAAAAAAATATGTTAAGCTCTATTTTATAACAAAGAGTAAAATTTTCTGAGTGTTCTCTCTGTGTTACCCTTTGTATTAATGGACATCTAAGCTCTACTCAAGAGAATTCGATTTTTCTACAAAAAATAAATAATAACTATTTGAATTCAGTAGTGACTAACATTGTGAAAATGTTCACAGAAGGATAAAATACCTTGATCATTTCTGCCACTGCTTCAACAAATTCATGTTTCATAGTGCTCCTGCCTTTCTCAGTCTCCCCATTGTTTATGAAGCATTCAATAAACCAAAAAGCAATAAAATGCAGTTGGATTTACTTCAGTCACTCAGGGGGAATGGAGCTTTTAAATTTATGGTATACAGGATTTAAATATGTGGCTACGATATATAAGAAAGAAAGAACGTGATTTAAAATAAGCACTCAGAATAAATCAGATGAGCTAAAGCATCTACAGAAACCCTGATGAGAAAGAATACTCAAATATTTCATTTAAAAATGTGAATTCTTTTTTTAAGTCCAAAGATCTGCTGTCACAAATGCAATATTGATGTCTTTCCATCTGTATCTTTACTGGCACTTGGTCTGTTAAGTAAGTCATTCTTTGCTTCTCACTTCCTCACAATCTCTCAGACTTACTAAACAGGGAAATTACTGGTGTAACTCACAAAGGCCATTTTTAAATGTGCACTACCCCAAGGAATAATAAAAGCTAAGAATGGGCACAGCATAGTTTGGGGGCTTTATCCTGGTTCCAACAGCCTATCCTGGTCATCAAAATAAATCTAACTTAAAGTGACAGTAATACACCACTGCACACTGCTTCAGTACATGACTGTATCCCAGTGTCTTCACATATGCTTATAAAATGCTAAAACCTTAAAAACCAGACACTTCCCATTGCACATATAAAGGCTGAATTTCATATAGACTGCCAAACAAAAGCACATGCATGTGTGTGTGTACCCATAGTATATAATCAATACATATGTATAGATCATACATTTAACCTAAAATAAACTACCATAAATGTTCTAAACATGTATGACTTCTTTAACAATTTCTGCAATCTTTCCTCACCAATTTCTTAATATTTATATACAAATCATAAATGGCATCATGACTAGCTAACTGTGTGCTTCGTTCTAGAACACTGTACCACTTTCCTTTCAAGTTATGACACTAGTACACTACCCCCCACCCCACCTTCACACACAGTTCCCTCCCGAGAATATTACCAACGAATGTATGAATGTATACAGGGTGGGCCTTCTTGGCCCTTGCACCGCGACCTACAGTGGTTTATTGTGCTAGAATATTACCAAAGTAATATTGCTTATGATGCTATGTACTTCACAGGGAAAGAAAGATAAAAGTGAAATACTGTGAGCTGTATTGCACAGAATTACTGGCTTAAGCTAAATCTGTATCATGAGCAAGTGTGTTTGTTACACAGCAAGAGCATCTGCTTATTCTTGTACATTACTGACATCTGGTTTCTTTAAAATGGTTGGCTCATCTTTCAGAAAAGTGCCTGACCGAGAGCCAACAGTGAGCTGCCTCTCCTCTGAAGACTCTTTCTTATTTGGAGTGCACATTTCATTATTATTCTGTTTATTCTTGCCATTAGAAATCACTTTGCGAGCAGCATTATTATTAGCCTTACTTACATTTGCAATTCCCTTGCCAGTTGTATTACCTCTTCCTGCATCTCTTCCACAGGCTCTGCTAACTCCTCTTCCTGAGTCAGTGCTGCTTCTCACTGGACTTGCAGTTGGCTGGTTACGTGATTGAAGCCTAGAAGGAGTACGCTTATTTGCTGAAATACTGGTAGATGGACTGAAGAGAGATTTACCAGCCTTTTCTGGTTTAGCAGTGCATGGCACAGTGCTGTTCATGGAGGCAGCATTGCCATTTGTAGGTGATCTAGCTGCAAGCAACAGGCTTCTTCTCAGTGAAGGTGACCCCATGTATGGAGAGGATGTGATACCTGATCGAAGTCGAAAGGTGGGAGAATCACGGGGAGAAACTATTGTCTGTCGCATCACCACTCGTCTTGCAGCAGCAGCTGGTGATCGTGGTTGGATAATTTCATTTTTTGTTTCACCAGTCTTTGCTCCTTTTATCTGGTTTCCTTTACTGCCATCAAAATGAGAGTTAACTGACTGAGATTCTTTTGAAGTAGGTGATTTTGAAATGGTCACTGCTTTTGACACCTCCACCTTCCTTACTGTAGACGTTTCACCAGTAAGAGATTGTTCAGTAGCAGCTAAAAAGTCTGTGGACACTGTCACTTCCACACCAATCTTGCCCAAGCATTTTCTTCCTCTCTCTTTTATGGGTGGAGTATCTGGCCTTGTAGATCCCAAACTGCGACTAGGAGCACTTGTACTAGTCTCAAGCTTTGCTAAGACTTTCTCTCCACTGGCTACAGATTCTGCTAATGAATCTGTTGACATCACAACTTCTTCTCCAAGCTTCTGCCTGACTGAAGGTGTGTCTGGACGTGTGGAGACGCAACTTCGACTATTAATACTATCACCTACTTCCTTTGTTGTGTGTCTGCCACCACCGTTTGACTGCACCTCGCTTAGGGAATCTGTTGAAATAGCAGTGATTTCATTGTCCTTCCTCTTCTTGCTCTTCATTTCCTTCCCTGGAGGAGTTTCAGATCTTCTAACCAAGTTCCTGCTGGAGGCACTTCCCACAGTAGCAGCTCTACCCCTGCCAGATGCTTCACCACTGGATGTTGAGCGTCTCATTGCAGGAGATGATGTACGAGACGAGTCAGAGGATGATATCATGGTCTTTCCTGACCTTCGTGACATAGCTCCAGACTTCTCTGGTGTTCCCATACTTGAAGAACTTGAATTAGCTCTTTGCTTCACAGACTTAGTTTTATTCTGAAATAATAAAAGTAATACCAAATGTGACTTTACAATATGACTGTGTGAAGTTGTTAACTCCTTCTTCAAAGACAGGTGACATGTACTTTTATGCTAAAGGTAAAAGGTAAAGCTATCCCTGTAACACGCCATGGAGGCCTGTAAGGTTGTGAGACACTGAGGCTCCCACATTTTCTAGACAATCGGCTTGCAGATGGGGCTGTGAGTTGTCAGCCTTATGCATTGACCTCACTAAGTTGATGATGAATGTCGGCTGGTTTCATGTTTCTTGCATTCAACAAATGGATTACAGACTGCATTCCACATGCAGTGGGCTACTTAATTTTCTTGAACATTGTAAACACATAGGATGGTGCATAAATGCAGTTCAATTGTCTACAAATGGCGTCCATGTCTTCCAAAAGGATCAACAAACTCTGAATGCATGCACACCATAGTGATTTCAGCGCTATATTTGCAAACGGAACTTATTTTGTGGATATGCCTTGTAAACTGAAAAATCCAATGACCTCATCAGGAATAAAACTGCCAACTTGTAGCATAGTGTTTCAACCAGCTATGCTACTTCATGTCCTGTAAACTTATGCTAAGCAATGCAATCCATTCATGCAACATTGAGGTACAGTAATCAAACTGCATAAACTACATATCACTAAAAATTTTTAATTTGTACATAAACATGCAAAATTTTAAATGCAGCCAGAAGTCAAGCTACAGTGATGAAAATTTGAAAGTTTATGTCATTATTCATCAAATGAAGGTCTATTCCACTTTACATATTCAGTGACATGAATATTATAATAACCCAAAGAAATAATCTGTTATCATTCAGCGACATACAAGGGGGGACCCAAAAATAACCGGAAACGACCTGTTGCGTGCACATGCTTTGTAGTTACGAGTTGTGCTGCTAGGTGGTGTTAGCTGGGGGTCTCCCGCGACTGTTAGTGAGCTGGCGTCAGTCTGAGTTAAGTGGTTTGTCTGTGGTGCTCTGTTGTGTGCGTTCCTGTTTCAACCCTTTGGCGATTAGTGAGATGGCCGACCAGAAGGAACAAAGAGTGTGNCGTGAATGTTTGCCACGACTTGAAGAGTGAAGTGCAGTTTTCCCTAACGGAAAGCAAAATTTCACGCACACTCTTTGTTCCTTCTGGTCGGCCATCTCACTAATCGCCAAAGGGTTGAAACAGGAATGCACACAACAGAGCACCACAGACAAACCACTTAACTCAGATTGACGCCAGCTCACTAACAGTCGCGGGAGACCCCCAGCTAACACCACCTAGCAGCACAACTCGTAATTACAAAGCATGCGCGCGCAACAGGTCGTTTCCGGTTATTTTTGGGTCCCCCTTCGTATACATCCTTTCTTAGGGTGCATCACCATAAAAATATAAGAGCAAGTGCAATCAGCAAATAGACAGCACAACTGGAGAGGCAAGGCATTAAACAGAATGGAAGCACAATGAAACACATGGATGAATTATCCTGCTGTTGACCAGTTACATGTGACTTCCTGTGAGCAAAAAGCTATTAATCACCTATGTGGTCAAGAAATTCCACAGCTTTATGGAATCTGAAGGATCATTATCATATTCAGAACTGCCTACCATTGGACCTCATTCTGAGTCAGATAAATCCAATCCACATTCTCACACCATATTATTTTGAGATTCACTTTCATATTATCCTAAGTCTCTCATGTTTCATGACTGAAATTTTTTATATTTCTCATTTCCACCATACATGTAACATGTCCCATTAATCTTGTCCTTAATTTTATCAAACTGACAATACTGGTAAAGAGCGACATTATGAATCTCCTCATTATATAGTTTTCCTGTGAACTTAAAGAAGGAAACAATGACAGAAAAATATCAAGGGAGAAATTCAGAACTAAGTTCTTCTGAAGCATAAGTCAAGTGAAGAACAAACCTGATTACACTGAAAATAAAATATCTGGCACCAGCAGAGTGCCTGTCTAATAAATGGGTATTCAATGTCTGAATGGGTGATATCATAAGGAAGCAAAATTCACTTACTTCCACAATCCTCAATGGCCAAGTTTTTGGCCTGAAGGTTGTCTCTGTATTCTCTGATCCAACTTTCTTGGCCTGTGATGATACTGTTTCAGCCTTATGTGGTGGTACATGAGTGCCTGACTGTGATTTCTTTGCAGTTTGTGAACGAGACTTGGTGTCGGCTTTTAGTATGGATACTCGTCCACCAGATGCTGCACGCCTTGCTTGCTGTGTCATGGCCAATTTGACCTGACGCAGATCTAGGTTACGAGATCCTGAACTTGAGACAGATCGTGGTACAGCACAGTGAACATTGCTGCTGCCAGTAGACTCACCACGCTGAAAGAAACAAAATATGAACCCTATCTCTCAGCATAATCACTTTAAGAAAGAGCTGTATCCATATATGCATGTGAACTACTCAAGAAATTCTGATTTCTACTTACAGTCATGTGAAGATGCAAAACATTTTTCAAAGTCTTTCAAGTTCCATATCTTTCAGACCAAAACTTTCTACGTATTTCTTATGTCTTCAATACACGATACAGACCCTGCCCATTTCATCTTTACTGATGATGTGTCAGTCAGTGCAGTGCAGAGAAATCTAGAGATGGGTGCAATAAGTGAACAATGGTGCTAGGGTGCAGTAATGAGTGAAATGAGAATTTATCTCAAGAGCACAGATGGTTAGGACAGTGGGGGATCAACTGCTCCATAAAATGATAACTGTAATTTATGCACAGGTCTCCCATGTGGTATCTTCCTACTGAAAAAAAATTCTGTATGAATTTCTTATCTTCTCCAAGTATACTCTATGTCTTACCCATTTCATTCTCTTTTAATGAATCACCCTAACAATACCAGGTTGGAATGCAATTATGAATATCCCCATTATACTTCTTCCTCCACCCTTCATGCCTAGGTACAGTAAATTATAACATAAATACTATGTAAATGTCTCTTCAGTTTCTGGTGAAAATATATGGATTCAGATGTGATAGGATGAACATCTCACTACACTAAATTATGTATTCTACCACTTTCTACACATTCACCTTTGCAAGGTTGGCATGTCGGGATCTGTGGCCTTCTTCTCCTGGAACCAGAACAAGACAGGCAGCTTCCTGAATCTTCTTTCTCAGTTCTAGTTCCATCTGACCCCAAGATGGACAGCGAGCTGCTCTTGCAGCTTGGCGTACCAAACTTGCTTCTACTCGCTTCTGAATTCTGCGTAGTAGCTCAACAAAACTCTAACAACAAGGGATTTTGATACATTTGTTGTGCTCAGAAATGTAGCACCTTTGAAGAGAATGTGTATAGGAACATAAAAGAGGCAGATACATGGTGCAATCCAAAAGTTCCTGAAATATATTAATAAAAACTATTACATCTTACCTAGATCTTATTCTGCACCATCACCTTCAAAGTAGTCCCCTTGGGAGCGCATACATCGATCCCAGCGTTCCTGCCACTTTTCAAATGCATCCTGGAAGTCTTTCTTTGTTAGGGTGTTTAGTGCCGTCTGTGTTTCCACTTGAATTTCCTCAACTGTATCAAATCTTCGCCCCTTCAACTTGATTTTCATCTTGGGGAAGAGAAAGAAGTCGCATGGAGCTAAGTCTGGCGAGTATGGTGGGTGGGGAACAACTGCCATCTTGTTTTTAGCAAAAAATTCCTGCACAATGTAAGCCGTATGCGGTCATGCGTTGTCATGGTGGAGTACCCAGTAGTTGGTGCACCACTTATCTGGACGTTTTCTCCTCATGTCCTCCCTCAAACGCCTTAGAACATCGCGAGAGAACTCTTTATTGACTGTCTGACCAGGAGGGACGAACTCCTTATGAACAATTCTGTCAATATAAACAAAAACAGATCAACATGGACTTAACGTTGCTCTTGACTTGTCGAGCTTTTTTTGGCCGAGGTGAAGAAGGGCTCTTCCATTGCGACGACTGCTGCTTGCTTTCAGGGTCGTAGCCATAAACCCAACTTTCGTCACCAGTCACAACCTTCGAAAGAAAGTTTGGATCCTCTTGAAGCTGTTGCTGAAGTTCCCTGTAGACGCAATCCTCATGTTCAGTTCCTCTGACAAAATTCGTTGACATGTACCATAACTTAGTCCCAAGGTGTTACAGAGGTCTTGGATGGTCAGTCTACAATCTTGCAGAATCAGATCCCTAACTTTCGTGACATTTTCTGGTGTTTTGTCCGTTGACGGCTGTCCCGAACGATCGTCATTATCAGTCAATGTTCGGCCATTTTTAAAATGCTTATACCAGTTGTAAGTTTGTGTCTGGCCTAAACTGTTTTCACCAAAAGCTTGCTTCAACATTTGGTGTGTTTCTGCAGCGGTTTTCCCAAGTTTGAAACAAAACTTTATACAGACACCCTGCTCTCTCAGGTCAGCCATCGCAAAACCACAAACTCACAGAAACACAACACTGGAAATACGTTCACCAACAATAAACCCAACCACTCAAATCGACGCCGCTTGCCACACTGATTCAAGGATGTGTGAGGAGACACCTAGCGGTATTTCGATGTACTCATAATCATTCGCACGCAAAATTCAAATTTCAGTAAGTTTTGGATTGCCCCACGTATAATAAAAGTGGCGTATACCAAATGAATTGTGCAGATTGCCCATTAAAATATATTGGATAAATGGGCCAAACATTTAACACCAGATATAAGGAACATATACATGATATTAGAAATAATAATAGCAATTCCGGATACTCAAATCACATACTAAATACGGGACATGCATACAGAACAATAACAAACATAATTGAAGTTGTAACAACGGGAAAGAAGGGTAGACATTTGAATACACTAGAGAAATACCATATACAGTCAACTCTCGATTATCCAGGATAATGGTGGGCATGGAAATCACGATTAATCGAAAACCCAGTTAAGACAAATGTTATTAAAAGTAGTACTGTAATACTGTACCTTCATAATACTATAGGCCTACCTGTATTTAAATTTACTCAACCTCATTTTTATGTCATCTCATGGCCTATTTAATACTTTTTTTACATTATACTGAAGTGTGAATTAGTTATTTCAATCACAGTGTTCAAAAACATCCAACACTTTTTACGAATATTCACACTTAACACTTAAAAAAAATTAATATTGTTGTTTGCTTTTTCGCGGCATTTTCCTTTTTACGGATATCTGTATGAAGCCTACGTAATATTAGCTTGTCACTTAATAAACTGTTCTCTTCACTCTCCAGATAGTCTAGTAAGGATTCCAAATGATTAAGAGCAGCACCATGTGATATTTTCTTACTACTGTATTGCACTGTTAATTATTTAACTACATCTCTTTCTCCCAACTGATTGATAATTTCAAGTTTCTGTTGAATACTTAACACAACACACTTCCTTTTACAACCTGACATTTTGCTAACGCACTTGAAGATCGATACAAAGAGACCAACTGGGGTGGTGTATCTGTCCTTGAAACTTTCCACAAATCCTTGCATTCTTTCACCCCTACCCTAGAACATTGTGTTAGCATAACGGGACCAAAGAATGCAGAGCTCGGTTCACACTAGTGCGAAAATAGTGTTACAACTCACCATGTGAAACAAAAGTGAATGAATATTAAACAACACATAAGCCTCAAAAAAAGCCTCAGTAGCCCCGGTTAAGCCGCCCCCGGATAATCAAGAGTTGACTGTATATAAAGTAAGTAAGAAGGGCCTACACATGAATGACACACACACAGAAACACAATCCCACATTTCAAACAATACAAGAGATCTATATCGACTAACGGTACCCCCTCCCCACTACCCATTACCCTCCTACACTCAACAACATAAAAACACAGCGCACAACACACCAGACAGCAAACATATTAAAGATAACAGCGGCACGCACACAGGGAACCTGCACAGAGTAAGTACACATAACAGTATAAAACATATAGGAATAATGTAAGAACATAAGATAGTAATACGAATATTTGTGTATTACAGATAATACGTGAATTGTGCTAAAAACAAGAAGTAGCCCCTGCAGCACATGTAGACATAAAGCATGTATCCATGATAAAAAAAAATAATTTTAAACTTAAATCGACGAGTGTATATTAACAGAGAAATTAAACATAACTGACAAAATCAGCAAGGGGATTCTGATATATCGGGACTGACTGAAACACAGCAATGACAATTGAGAAAGCTGGTGTTTTTAAATTTTAAATTACATGCAGTGTAACAGCTACGTAAAGGAAATACACCTGATGATGGCCAGTTACAGCCGAAACATGTGGTGTGTAAGAAGAAAGACAGAACTACAATAAATTGTTGCATTTATGATGGTATTTATATTATACATGTAGAAGTGTAGAGTGCAACAGGATTCTTAAATATAATATAGTAACTTTCGGCTGCCAACAAAGCTCCCTACTCTGCTCCTAGATGTCACTGTGGTTGCAAGACTACTGAGCCCTCTGGCAGACAAGAGTCACTCAACCCAACTGAAGTACACATAACTGGATAACATTACTCACCTATGTGGTATCAAAACAGAAAAAGAGTTGCAAATATGCACAAAGCATAAAAGTAAAAATGACTTAACTGTTGAAGTGTGGCATTAGAAATCAAATGCCAATCAACCAGAAAGAATGAAGAACATGGGAAGAAATAAGGAGATAAAGACCAAAAGACTTGGTTGCTAGATGATCCACACAGAGTGTAAACATGAAAGAAAGAAAGAAAGACAGAAAGAGAAAGAGAGAGAGAGAAAAAAAAGAAAAATGATTATTACATAGGACACCACAGCCAAAGTATTATATACAATTCTCAGCATTTTATGCATGTCAAATATATTAAAGAGGTGAGTCCAAACACAATCATAAACTACCAAACAATAATTATTTAAACTGTGAAATGTACTGTATTTCTATAGTCCCTCTGCAATGTACTTACAGGGCTCCACTGCATTTCGGGTGGTGGTTCTGGTGGTTGTGCAACTGTTAGGATGTTGTGGAGGCGAATGTGACTCTGGCAAGCCTGATCTGGTGGCAGGCGATCTGTTGCAGCCATCAAACTATCCTCTAAACGACTAATATTCCAACTCAATTCCTTTCCAAGAGATAGGAAGCTGGAATGAGAAAATATTGTCTTCACAGAGTTTCTGTATTGCTCTACAGGTGAGCTGAAGATCAGTTTACTTGAAATAATGATGAAAACTAGCTAGGATAACAATGTTTCTGTTACTGGCATGACAGTGACATGTTCTGATTTTAGCGAAACGGAACAACACTGGCACTGTATTAGACTCAAGCCCACAAGATCTTACCTCTTCAGTGCTGTGTGTCATGAAGTTAACACACTGCAGATAGGTATGTACTTTTAATCATATAACTGAGTTACAGATATTTCACATGCATTTAACTTTTCAAGGCATGGGACAATGTCACCTTTTGAAGTTGCAAAGGATTTGTTGGAGCTTAACTGTGTGAGAAAGGCATGCAGGGAGTTTAGCACTGCTTTATGGAATGGAATCTCTCATGTGCATGCACATGTTCAGAAGCTAGTTTCAGTAGTCAAAGCGGTGACCATGCTTGACAAGTATACTACCGAAGAGCAGCGTTCTGTCCAATTTTTGTGGGCAAAAGGACTCAGTGTAAAGGATATTCATAAGGATATCTTTCCTGTTTATAGTGGGAAGTGTTTGTCACATAAAGGACCTCACAACTGGGTAGAGAAATTCTATCAAGGACATTTGAAAGTCACAGATGATGCCTGACTAGCTCACCCTGTTGAGATTGTGACAGAAGCAACTGTGCACAAGGTGGAAGAGTTGATTCGAGCTGACAGGAGGATAACGATAGACAGTGTAGCAACTGTATTAGTGTGTTCCCAGGGTGTAGCATAATGCATGATTATTTGAAGTTTTGGAAAGTGTGTGCATGGTGGGTGCCCACAGAATTGAAGAATTGAGAAAAAATTAACTGAATGGGACTGTTATATCCACTTGTGGCCTCATTACTGACTCTCCCTTGTATATCTATACAACCCATGGGATTTATATCATAGCTTTTGACATGACCCACATGAAATGTGTGGGATTTAAACTATTGGTTCAGACGTAACCCATCTGCAATATGTTATGCTCATGTACTCGTAAATTCAAAACTTTTAAAGTCATGGCCTGCACAGCTAGAGCTATACAAAATCTCATGTCTCTAAGACTGTTAAGCAAGATTAGAATACTGCAGGTCATTTAAAATACAGATGGTCTCTGGATTTTTCTGTACATACCTTGGGTCTTTTTAATTTGTTTTCCAACTTCTGATGATGATTTGCTTTCAATGCTATAATGATCAAAAGCCAACCAACTATTACTGCAGGGCAGAAAATCACTATGTATTTCATGCAGTCAACATAACAGCACTGTTGTATGTCCAGAAATATGATTCATGTGCATGCATGCAGATGCATATGTTAGCGCACCATGCACATATAGATGCAATTTTTTAATTTGCTTAGTGGGGGGTGGAGTCCAACTGGGTCCACTTGGCATGGCAGCCACTGATTGGCCTATTGTAGCCTGCCCCGGGTGATTATGATGATGGAGAATTTGGTGGAATGAAGATTAGCAGGGGAAACCGAAGTACTCGCAGAAAACCCACTCCAGTGCCACTTTGTCCACCACAAATCCCACTTGACCAGACCCGGGATTGAACCCGGGCCGCCGCAGTGGGAAGCCAATGACTAACGCTTGAGCAATGGCGCGGCCTCACATATAGATGCAATGCTCCAAATATCTATTTTTAATTTACAGTTTACAGACATTCAGTTTCATAACATGACTTTCACTTTGAATCAAATCCAGTAAATGTACCTGTCACTGCTGAGCACACTACAAAAGTTATTTGCAATGAACTTGATGGAGGACTCCAGAAGTTGTGAAGTTATGCCGAACACAGGTTCTGCCCATCGAACATTGGGAAGAGTAGCTAGAAGCTTATCACAGCACATCACTGTCTCTAGAATGTTGTCCACAGTCTGCAAAGAATATATATGAAGTCTGACAATTAAATGCACTGATCTTGTAATAAGAAATACACTGTGGTTGTCATCAACTTCCTTCCTAGCTTATACAAAGATTCCATTGCTCCATGCCTAGAAACACTGCTTGAAATAATTTTCTGAAAGTCCTTTCTGTAATATGACCACATGGCTCTTAATGTAAAGTGTCAAAACATGGCTTTCTCAAAATCTGTAATTCCAGAAACATGGAAAAGGAACCCGGAGTCAAATTAGGTTGCACTTTCTTTTCACTAATAAATGGCTTTACCAAAAGTGCTTTGTCGGAAGATACAATGCCATAATGCAAAATCCAGTGTGTAGCTGAAGATTTAGTCTTTTTTAATGAATGTGCTGCCATAAACATTTCAAAACTTGAAGGCAGAAGAGTAGGCTCACTTCTGATTTAAAGGAATAAATTCATAACGGATAATTCATTTGATTTTTAATAAGCTGATCAATGGCATTTTAACTCTATATTTTGACATCTGCATGTTTTGAATTATTGTGTGAATACTGGCAGAAGTATGTAACTACTGAAGGACAGCATTTTGAACATAACTAAATTTAAGGGCTTGTAAAAGATGTTGGTTTTGAAATATGGCTCGTGTAGTGAAACGTTTCATCATACAGAAGATACAAGGTATGACAATAAAGTTCACGAACTCGCCACAGTGTGCTTGCTGTGGCAGCAGTGGACAGAAACGTCAGTATGGTTTCATGACATTGACATATCAGCATTTCACAGCTGCTGCTGTTGATGATCTTTGGTAGTCTCTTTCTGAGTGGCGCCTATTACTGTCCGAGTGAGTTTTGGTGTGCTGTCGCCAACAACTAATGAAGCTTGCGTCACGACAATGCACCTGCTCATACAACACTGTCTGTGAGGAAGCTTTTAGCTAATAGAGTGCTGAAACACCCTCCCTATTAGCCATGTCTAGCACCCAGTGACTTTTTTGTGTTCCTGAAGATAAAATTAGTATTGAAAGGAAGACATTTTGATATCAGGAGTAATACGATGGTAGCTCTGAAGGCCTTTCCACAAAACCAGTTCCATAATTGTTTTGAAGAGTGGACTAGGTGCAGGCATCGATGCCTAGCTTCCCAAGGGGAGTACTCTCAAGGGGATCACAGTGATATTCAGCAATGAGGTATGTAGCATTTTTACCGCGATGAGTTCGCGAACTTTATTGTCAGAGCATGAGTATCCAAGAGAGAGAAATCTTCACTGCATCATGTCTTGCTGTGGAACCATACAATGACTTTATTAATATGAACAGCTACACAATTATCACACCTTTGACATATGTTCTTATTTTTCCTATTGTTCCATCTATTAAAAAATCTTATTTCACTTCATATTTTGACATTTTTTGTCAGAATTTCTAAGTACTTATATTTTTGAAGTTTTTAATATAATTTTCTTGAGTCAATACAGGAAAACTCTTATTGATTAAATTACTAAACTATGTTGTTTTTTTGATCCTATTATTCTCACTCTAGTTTTTAATGTTTCTCAGTGACATTCCATGATGTTTTTGAAATAATGGCATATTAAAATTATACCTCTGAATTTGTACACTGTTTCCTATCAGCAAATAGAACACAAAAGCTTTATCATACACTAATAAGGAAGTTGACTGGAGAGAAAACACAGATAAAACTTAGTATGTGTCCATGTCTCATCACCAGATTGCAAGACAAAATCATACTACAGCATGAATAGCTGTTGCTATGCAACGATCACGAGAAGGAACATGCGCTACTTGGTAAAGCTGGTAAACATGTTAGCAATACCCATGCTATCATTAGGCAACTGCTTGATAAACAGGTTCCCATGGCAAGGAACACACATGTAACAACAGAAGAATAGGGTTATCCAACCTGGTTCTAAGCAACAGTCGAGGCACTGTTGGATCATAACAATGAGAAGAATGTTTTCTATGTGGTCCATGCCAAGATGCTATAAGCAGCACAGTCTGAAGCAATGGGTTAGCCCCAAGTGACTAGATTGCCATTGTACCAGGAGCTACTTATGATAGGGCATGATCTGCTGTACTGAGCCTGGACTGCCAGAGGCCTTGTATTACAACTATTTGTTTAAATCATGCTATAAATCCTACTGCATGATATTAAGAGGAGTAATAGGAGAAGCTGCCGGTCATGGTAGCCGAGCGGTCTAAGGCATGCACTGTCTTTGCTCGCTCAGAAGCCGGGATCATGGGTTCGAATCCCACTCAGGGCATGGATGTTTCGTTTTTCTGTGTTTGTCTACAGGTAGAGGCCTTGCGACGAGCTGATCACTCGCCCAAGGAGTCCTTCCATATGTGTAAGATCGAGAAAAACTGAAGTGAACGGAGTTCATGGAGGTAGGCCTAGGCCCACTGGGGCTGTAGTGCCAAGGAAAAAAAAAATAAGAGAAGCTAAAAGGAAATATTATAATCAGTTAATTACATCAGCCAAGAACAAAATAAAAACTACCTGGAACATTATCAACACTGAAACAGGTAGGATTAACAATCAGAATAAAGAACGTCTACCTCAGACTTTTCAAAACAATAGTAAAAAAATAAATACTGAAGAAGTAGCTCATAGTTTTAATAAATATTTCACATCAATAACGGAAAATCTTAATATTAAGAAAACTAATATTTATACTGCAATGTCATACTTGCATTCCCATTTCCCAAATGGTATTCCAGATCTGAATCTTAATTTAGTTGCAGAAGATGAAATAATTAGTATAATTAGCAAATTAAAATAAAAAACTCTTCAGGGTATGATGGTGTAACAAATAAAATTATAAAACTGTGCAGACAACAAATTAGTAAACCTCTAACTTATGTAATTAATAAGTCACTAACCATGGGTCTATATCCAGAAAGATTAAAATATGCAGTCATTAAGCCAGTATACAAAAAAAGGGGAAAAGGCTGTTATAAGTAACTACAGGCCAATATCTATAGTAACTGGGTTTGCAAAAGTTTTTGAAATAGCAATTTTTAGAAGACTCAATGATCATATCATAGAACATAAAATATTACTTTCAGAGCAGTATGGATTCCAAAAGGCATTATCAACCGAAGATGCAATGTTTAAATTAACCAATGTAATACTTACAGCTTGGAATAGAAAAGAATATGTAACTGGTATATTTTGTGACACAGCCAAGGCCTTTGACGCAATATAGGGGTCAAAGAGTGGAATTAAATTATATAAATAATAAATATTATTCTAACTGGGAAATTGTTGGATGTGGTGAGCCTCAGGGATCAGTGTTGGGACCCTTACTTTTTAATATACATGTAAACGATTTCCCCCTTGAAATAAGTAAAATTTTGGAAGTTATTATGTTTGCAGATGATACAAGTATTCTTTGCACAGCTAAAGACTACTATAATTTAAAAATAAAATTGAATGTTGCTTTTAATCACATGTTTACGTGGTTTCAAAACAATCAATTAGTGTTAAATCTGGATAAAACAAAAATGATAAAATTCACCCCAACAGCAGCCATGAGCTACCCTCTATATACCGTATTTACGCATGTATAGGCCGCACATTTTTTGCCATAAATTCAAGAGGAAAACTGGGGTGCAGCTTATATTCGAAATCACACTTCATTTAAAAAAAATTATATTCATAATTAGTAATACAGGGTGTAATACTCCTGAAATAATATTCCAAGAAAATTATTTTTTCTATAATTTCTGTCTGAAAATTGTGCTGCGGCCTATACACGCACGCGGCCTATACATGCGTAAATACGGTACATTGTTTTTAATGAAAAGCTGAAAGAAGTAGAAACGATAAAATTTCTCGGTTTGCAGCTGGACAATCATCTGGCTTGTAAGGGACATATCGATTTTTTGCTACACAAGTTGAGCACGGTTTGTTTTCTAATGCAAAAATTATCCTATATATTAAATATAAATAGTCTTAAAGGTGTATACTATGTATATTATCATTCAGTGCTGAAATATGGAATAATATATTGGGGAAATACATCAGACAGTCATAAGGTCTTTGTTATACAAAAGAAAATAATAATAATAACGATGGGAGTGGGCCCAACTCATACATGTAGAGATCTATTTAAAAAGCTTGACATACTATCAATTCCATGTGTATATTTGCTTTCATTGATGACATTTGTTGTTAATAATTTGGATAAGTTTCAAACCAATAACTCTGTATATGTGATTGATAGTACCAGAAGGAATGACCACCTTCACATACCTTCAACACATTTATCATCCTATCAGAGAGGGGTGTATTATTCAGGCAGCAAGCTATTTAACACTCTGCCATCAAATATCACAGTTTTAAAAAATGACAGAAAACAATTTAGGTTTGTTTTACAAAATTATTTGCAAAGTAACATATTTTACTCTATTGATGAATTTGTTGAGCATGCAAGGGGCTCAAAAGTTAAGAGTTAATAAACGGTCTGCGTGCGTGAATTATATACTGTTGAGACTTGCTTGTTGTAAGTGTAGTAGTATGTATGATGTCTGTTTTTGTTATGAATTTTAATATTTTATAATGTAACTGTTTAATGATACAGCTTGCCAATGTGTGTGGAATGGCAAGGCGTGAATTTGACAGTGGTTTTTCCATGACCCATGTGTTGTCCTGACAACTTGAGCTATCTGTGAGAGGCCTGATTATATATTTTACTGGAAAAAGGACGAATGATATGTAGTCATCATGAATTTGTAGTATGTAACATGTTTTATATCCAGCCCTACAGGGAGACGATTGGATCCATGAAGTGAAAATAAATGTAAATGTAATGTGTTGTATATACACACACATTTAATAACATGTAAATTGTACGTATTGACAACAGACTTATTACTGCTGACTGTGACTCCAGAAAATTACAGACCCATCCTCTCATCAGAGAGACTGTCCCACAATAACAAGCCTGCAACTGACTGACAGTAACAAAGATCTGATCTTAATACCCAGATGGGCCAGACTGACCGACTGACTGTCAGTTGTAACATAACTTTGACTTTGATGATGGGTTAGTTTTTGGTTAGAGTTGTCAGCAGTTCGGTTGAGTGAAGTAACGTGAAGTAGATGGTTAGTGAGTGAGAAAGTTCAGTTGTCAATTGTCAGTTGGAAGTCAAACTGTTAAGAGAAGAGTAGGAGGTTGGTGTCAAAGGGCTGCCAGCCTGGGACCTAGTTAGTTGAGGGTTACCAGTTGACAAGAGTTCTCCACAGGTTGCTGTGACAAGAGAGTCTGACTACAATCTCCCTCAGTAGAAGCTGTAGCCAGTAAAAAGCTAGTGGAGACTGTAATAGACTGACGACACTAGTCTGTGTGTGTGTCAGTGATCTGTAAAGTGTAGTTCTGAGTGGTGCATACAAGTGGTCAATAAATCTATTATCCAATCCATAACTGATATACATGACAATACTATAAAGATAGCTAATAAGTCCTTCAAAAAGTGGCAAAGTTGCAAATTCTTTGGAAAGATAATTTTATATCAACATTTCATTAACAAAGAAATGAATAACTGATTAAAATAGAGGAGTGCTGCTACCATTTAGTTCAGAATATTTTGTCTTCCCATCTGCTACCTAAAACATAAAAAAAAAGTGAACCTATCCCTGTAACAGGCCATGAAGGCCCATAGGGTTCTCAGACATTGAGGGTCCCACATTATCTAGACAATTGGCTCAAAGATGGCGGTAAAGTTGTCAGTCTTATGCACCGGCCGAGCTTTACTCCCCAGCAACATTATTTAATTAATTCCTGGTACTCATTTATGTTAGAGGATGAGCAGACCCCAGGGCCATAGCGCGACTGGAAGGATTAGGTAAATTGAAAAAATCCAATAACCTTATCAGGAGTTGAACCCGCGACCTTCCTGCTTGTAGCATAGTGCCCCACCTAAAATATACATATTAAAACATTAAAGACCCCATGCAACTGTGTCAGAAAATACACTGGTTAAACCAGTTGTCCCATCTCCTTTAGAACACCAAAACACACAACAGATACAAGGCCAGAAAACAATGTGTTGTAGATGAACATTCCAAGATCAAAGGTGGCATTAAATATCATAAAATAGAAGCAACATCCACATTTATCATCCCTGCATAATCAGGGAAGTTAAATAAATAGCTAAATGCCCCCATAACCTTGTCATGATGACAGATATGAGCTCAGTAAAGTATGATCCACACTCTTTCTCTAAGCTTTCTTCCTAAACGTGCAACTCCTTCCTATGGATAGCACCACAATCCACATTCCCACCCTTACCCCCACCTGATAGTTATATAAAGGGCCCATGGTCCTTTCCCATTGGCTAGAATCATGCCCCCCCTTTCACTCTCTTCGTAAGACCTACATACTGGACCACATATTCACCCTGCAACATACACCCAAAGAACTTCAGATAAAGATGTGGAAAGAAGGAAAGAGGATGAAGAAGAAAGGAAATAATGTGAGCAAACATAACACTTGTATATGTATATGTATATGTATTATAACACCGTGTATATGTGGTGTTAACCACATATACACGGTGCCAAATCCCAGAAGACTGCTTTCTTCATAGTCACCGCCGTGAAAGCCTCAAATCTTAAACATAACACTTCTTTAAACAGTAAGTATTTTTTAGCATGTCCCAATAGTTTTATCTCTAAAAAACATTCAAAAATAATGTTTTACCTTAGCAATGAGATGTTGACAAGATTGTTCTTTTTGTAGTATGTCACTTTTTCTTGAAATTTCAGATTCTCATTTCATACAGACTAATCGTTTGTTCTATTTGCACAGGTTTAGCAATGGAATCATCTTACCGCGTGGACAACATGCTGCTGGTAGCATTTATCAATAAGTTCTCTGGGAAGCGAAGCAAATCCCTTTGTTGGCCAAATTCTTACGAAGTACTTAGTAATCCACCGTAGGCTCTTCCGGTATATGTCGTCAAGACCATATGCTGCAGCAAGTGGTAGGCACTCCAAAACGCCAGCAGCACACATAGTGCATGGCTGAAACAGTACACATACTTTCAACAAAGAGTTCTACAGCCTTCAAGCATAAACATACTTTAATAAATCAATTACTTACTTTGTGGAAAAAATGGCAGTATTTTACTTTAAGTGTGTACATTATGACTTCTTTTAATCCTTCAAGCCCCAGCATATCAGCCAATGTTGCCAGTTCAACAATGCTGATGGTGTCTGGAATGTTGCTTGTTCCACTGTAGATGTGACATAATGCAAAATGGACTGCATTGTAAGAAAAGCTGGGAAAAGTAAGAATCACATGTAATTCATAAATGTTAAACTTTTTATCTTATCAGCAGAGCAACTTGTATAAAGGATTCTCATATACGTTTATTTCTTAACCACTCATTCGCATCTACCTCAAAACTTTTCTGGCTGTAACCACAGTAAACCCCGTTAAACATTTCTTTTGTGGGTAGTGCATTCAAACACTAAACTCATGAAAATCTTAAATGGAGGTAATTTAACACTAAGACTGCTGACCCTGGATCACTGAAATTGAACATGTAGGAAATGAGTGAAAAGATTAAATTAAGCTAGCTAGCTGAAGAAAGTTGTCTTCTGGGTTTAGGCACCGTGTATTCTTCGTTTTGGCCGACGTTTCGGAGGAACTTACATAAGCTAGCTAGCTGTTCAGCTAGCCAAGAAATAGCTCATTTGCTTACAATACATGCACAGGCTGACTGCCACCTCATGTTAAGTCTTGCAGGATGAGATGCAACCTCATTTTTCTGCAGTTCGTGCATACGATGAGAGCCAATTTATGTTAAGGCTTCTGAGGTGAGACACAAATTCATCTTTTTTGCAATTCATGCATACAATGACTGTAAATAAAATCAATACAAAGTCCGTCAAGTGTAACAATGTTTTTTAGGTCACTTCTTTCTCACTCTTGCCTTACATGTTTCGGTTTTAGTAAAACCATCTTCAGAGGCACATGGTACTAACAAGAAAACACTGGCGTTGTTTAACTGTACACAGTATATATGCTGTGTGGGCACTGCTACAAATGTCGATGTGTAAAAGCACAACACTAGCTTGGAGTACTGAATGCACGTACAGAATGCACGTTCAACCTTCGCATTCCATCCGAAGTTGCCCTCGCGTTAAAACATCACTATTAAAATATTTAAAAAATATTTAAAAATATTTAAAAGTTTAAGACTTTTGAAGTAAAATATAAAAATGTTAGGCTGCTTCTTAATTTATCCCGATGTTGGGAGATGTCTTGAGGTTGTATTGGCTTGTAGTTGGATTATTGCTGTGCGTTGTGTGTTGTGTGTACAATTAAAAAAAATGACTGTAAACTTTAAGGAACATTTCTGGGAGCAGATGCAATCATATTTTCCTACAATTCAGGTATACAATCATTGTTCTTTTTATGTTAGATTTCTGGGAGGATATGCAACCTAATTCTTTTGCAATTCATGCACAGGGTAATAATAGTCACCTACATAATAAGTTTATGATTTCACATACAATGGTTATAGGGAACTTGTGTTGCTATTTGGTGTCTTCTGTTGAAATATTCATGAGAATGAGACTGGTTCCTCTACAATACTACTTACCCCTGAAGGGATATGACATTTCCTGCACTTTCAACCCAGCCACCACTCAGCATTGCTGCGAAGTACTGGCAACGGGAGGACAAAATACACTTATGGGCTTTCAATCTCCGCCCTCCAACCTCCACTGTCACATCAGGATTGATTTCTTCAAGAAACATTCTGAGTAAATCTTCACCTAATCTTGAAACTGGGCCACTGCAGCCTGCATATGAAGATGAAGCATCAGTCTCTTCTGTGCTGCCCTCTGTAACAAAACATGTGAATGTCAGATTTGAGATCTCACAGTGGTGACTATGAAGACATCAATCTTCTGGGATATAATACCATATATTCAAACAAAAGTCAACCCTTTTACCAGACTTTAAGCCATTATATCCCATAAGACAGAAAAATTCTTGTGAATGTCACTGACAATACAGTGTTTGAAAAATCTTAAATTCTTCACTTTAGGACAGAATTTAATGCAATCCATTATTCTGCAACAAATAACAATGTATATTCCAAAGATTAAGTTTTAAATTTCCCACTTTTTTTCAGTTCAAAATTGGATATAACACCCTATTACCATGTAACGCAAACAGTTTTAAAATATTATAATGTTGTGGTTTCTTATATGAACAGCATGACATACTCATAGAGCACAAATGTTATTTAACACAAGAATGCACAGAGGTATCCCTGAGGGTGTACTGACCTAGATATATCCAATGCAATATAAACTGAATGAACATCTGCTAGACGGCAGAGCAATAACATATGGTTAAACAATATTTGTGATCATAATACAAAATACCTAAATGATAAAAGTGCTTTACAATAAGTTTCAGGAGAATATGTCAAAGGACTCAGGATCTTTGTATGTACAGTGGAACCTCGCTTAATGAGCATAATTCATTCCAGAATCTTACTCATAATGCGAAACACTTGTTAAGTGAAACAATTTTTCTCATATAAATTAATGTAAAATACAATAATGCATTACATGCCGAAAAAAATACTCAAAAAATTTTATGTATAACGTTTATTCAAAGAAAATTATATATACACTGTTAAGGAGCGTGAATCATCTTCATCTTTTCTTCTATGCAGAATGAACCAACCTGAAATGCAAAATTCGATTTGCAGAAAAAAAAAAATTGAAATAATTGGTTTATTATTTATGATACATTTCTAATTCTTTTTTACTAGAAAGCTGTCTAGAGACATTTGTTTCTGTTGACGCTTCAAATTTGGGTGAAAAAGCGACACAGCATTATCATTAAATAAATTTGTAGCGCGCATAGCCACTGCCTTGCTCCACAGGTACTATCTCAAATCCCTAAAAGACACATTCGACAACGCTCTCCGGCCAAAGCTTCTTCCAAGCAGAAGTGAGGGTTCTCTTGGTAACCCCTTCCCACACCTTTTTGATCATTTTGAGGCAGGCAACGATGTGGAAGTGATATTTCCAAAACTCTCTGAGAGTGAGATTGGTCCCTTCAGTCACCTCAAAACAATGCTTGAAGAGTGCTTTAGTGTACAGCTTCTTAAAGTTAGAAATAACCTGCTGGTCCATAGGCTGGAGTAACGGAGTGGTGTTGGGAGGCAGAAACTGGATCTTGATGAATTTAAATTCTTCAAGAAGGTCATCTTGTAGGTCTGGGGGATGGGCAGGAGCATTGTCCATAACAAGCAAGACATGGAGTGGCAGACTCATCTCAAGCAAATATTTTTTCACAGAAGGACCAAACACTTCATTGATCCAATCAGTAAAAAGGTCACGTGTCACCCAAGCCTTGTTGTTGGACCTCCACATCACATTTAGCCTGCTCTTCTGGACTTTACACTTCTTCAAGGCTCGTGGAGTTTCTGAATGGTAAACAAGCAGCAGTTTAATTTTCAAATCACCACTTGCATTGGCACAAAATAGCAGCGTGAGACGGTCTTTCATTGGCTTATGGCAGGGCAATACATTATCCTCTGCTGTTAAATAGGTTCGCTTTGGCATCTTTTTCCAGAAGAGACCTGTCTCGTCACAATTAAAAACCTGTTGCGGCAGGTAACCCTCAGAAACTATGAGCTTCTTGAAGTCACCAATGAAGTTCTCTGCTGCCTTTGTGTCGGAGCTTGCTGCTTCACAATGCCTTACAACGCTGTGGATACCGGTTCTTCTCTTAAACTTCTTGAACCACCCATGGCTTCCCTTAAATGCTTCTTCTTCGGCCGTTGATGATCCTGGCGTCTTCTTAACGAGGTTGGCAAAAATCACTTTCGCCTTCTCACAAATGATGTTCTCGTTAATAGTGTCGCCTTGCACTTGCTTTTCGTTTATCTGTATGAGGACCAATCTTTCAACATCATTGAGAATACGTAACCGTTGCGTAGATATTCTTGTCACTCCATTTGAAGCATCTATCTCCTTAATCTTGTCGTTGTTCTTGAGGGTAGTGCAAATCGTTGATGTAAATAGATTGTATGTGTGTGCTAGATCAGCCACGCTCACACCTCGTTCTCACTTTTCAATGATTTTACGTTTCATTTCTACGGTTATTTTTATTCTCTTATGGCTGTCTTTTTGCGGATTTTTCTTCGGGGACATTTTTGCAAGGGTTATTAAACTTTGCACAAAAAAAATCACAAATAATGTCTCAACACAAGTCTAGAAAAATGTGTGATCACAAGCGACACTAAGATGCTAGCGGCACGAGTGCTAAACACAGACTGATGTAGCAAGCGCACAATCCAGGACGTTCCCTCTCGTCACTCGTTATGCGAAACGTCGCTCATTAAGTGAGTAATTTTTTTACAATTTGTTTTGCTCATTATGCAAATTACTCGTTAAGTGAGGTTCCACTGTATATTAAACTTGGTCTCTCTCATTAATGGACTGAGGTTGTTTGAAAGCAGGGTGCTAAGGCAATTACATAGGAATATGAGAGGGAGTGACAGGATGCTGGAGAAAAGTGCATAATGAGGAGCTCCATAATTTGTAATATTACCATCAATAAACAGTAGTGGATAAACTGTCTCCTGAAGTATAAAGCAAAAAAGTAAATGAAGTATATTTTATCCAGTTACATATAACATATATACCATTAGGATCTTCAGAAAAGATAAAAAAATATGTGAAAATGTACAACTATACTGACAGCACAGGAACAAATCTCTGAAACCTCAGGCAGAACCAGAATATAAAGGCATGTAATTGAAGATAATACAAATATCAAGTGAATGTACAAAATTTCATTACAACTAGTCTTCAGAGGTACCCTAAGAGAACAAGAACCTTACCAAGTCCTGATGGCCCCATACTGCTCTGCATGCTGCTCAGGTCAGATGTCTCAGAAATCTGCATATCATTATCATCTGCATCTGGCTGAGCATTTGGTGACTTGCTTCTGCCTACATTTGATGGGGATGGCGTGGCAGTCATAGTAGTATGCAAGTGTGGAAATAAACGACTCAGTGACCTGGTGCTGGTGCCACCCCCAATTGACCGTGTCATAAGAAGTTTACTCTCAATCCATGATGTCTCAGGAATACTACGAGTCATCCTATTAGCTGTGGCAAATGAAGGCAGAACATCACTACTCTCAGAGACAGTATTCATGGTTTTGTGTGATTCTTTGTCCAAGTCTGAAAGTTTAACAAAGCTTGTTTCCAAAGATTTGGATTCTGTTTCAAAACACGGACCAATTGACAATACTTCACTTTCTACAGAAGCTTCAACAGTAACACAATTTTCAACAAAACTGTGTCCTCCATCAATGTGTAAAACATCTTCAGCAATTTCTGTTTGATGAAGATCTGAAGGCTCTGAATTATTCTTGCAAACATTATCCTTTTCCTCTTGAGTTTCAATAACAACCTTATGTGTAGGACTGGATACCTTGTCTACCGTTCTGTCTGATTCTCCACTATCTGGATAAGAGATCTGATGTGCTGTTTTATTAGCATCAGCACCATCTGATTCAATGCAACTCTCTGGTAAGAGAGAACTGTTTTCATTTGTCACTTTTACTTCTGAAGTGAAGTCTATCTCTGGAGCTTCTCTGCCACTTTCTGATTTCCCTTCATAGCTCAGGGCACGTTTTGGTAATCGATCATAGCTCTTGGATGACTGCTTACAATGAACTGAACTAGACATCTCTTTAACCTGCAGACCATCTCCAAATTGTGTTAGACTTCCTTGGTTCGGAGATGTAGTTCCTTCATGAAGTGACTGGCTACTACCTCTCACTTTACTTTTCGCTAGAGATGTGGAACTAGATGATCTGCTTTCATCAGAAGGATTACATACATTTCCTCTTTCCACAGACAAACTATGCGCACGTTTATGACACCTTCTGCCATTACCTTTATGTTGGCCATCTCCTTGTTCACCAGTGTGAGGTTCTAAATTCCAAGAATGCCTATTTAAATTTGGTCTCAGACCTAATGGCAAGGCTTTACGCCTTGTTACAGGTGAATCTGCTTCAATGAACATGAAGAACCCTTGTTTTTTGTGTTCTGCCTCATCCTGGGAAGCAGATTCTCCACCTTTAGCATCTGTGTATGTCAGACTACTCTCAGGGGTCTGGCTGGGATCAGAACTGGACACTATTTCTGCCTGCCTTCTAAATCCTAACTTCTTATGAGAAGAAAGCTGTGGCGAAGACACCTTACCTCGGCCTGGATCCACAGAAGATTCTTGTTTAACACTAGTCTCACCAATATCGATGAACATTGAGAACAAGGTATTCTTTTTGTCTGTTGAAACATTTTTCTCATCACCACCACCACTATCCAATAATTTTATATTTTCATTTACTTGGTCATTAACAGACTTTTTATCTAAATTAATAAAAAATCCACAAGAAGCATTTTTTGTTACAGACTCTGGTTCATCTGCTTGAATGTGACTAGCTAACTCACTTCCTTCAGATGGCACAAGTCTTTTTTCAACAGGCTCCTTTTGTTCTTTCAAATCTACAAAAAAACCTACTCCTGAATTTCTTCTCCCAGGAGAGGATTCAGAATCTCTGACACTTACAGTCTCTTTTCTGGGCTTCTTATTTATCTGACAGTCAGTGGCTCTATCTTTCAAATCAACAAAGAAACCCAAAGCAGTGACTTTCACTTCACTCTGTTTGTGATGTGAAGCAACTCTCCCTTCAACATGATGTCCAGTGTTTCCAACCACATCAGCCTTCTTTTGTCTCCTGGGTTCCAGAGGAGGTTTGCAAGTACTGCTGCTGCAATCACTCATGTCCACAATCCATGCGGACTTCACTGAAGAAGCCACACTTGCAGATGACTTCACCTCTACCTTTTCTGGTGCTGGTTCTATCATCACTGGAGCTCCACCAGAAAGAATCGGTGTTGACTCAGTCTTCCTACGTGCCATGATAGGGCTATCCGAGATGGAGCGAGTTTGAGCAACAAAATCTACACTTGAAACACCTCCTGATACAATTGGCGTTGATTCAGTTCGCTTCTGTTTCTTGGGGCTGTCACATGACCGTTTCTCCTCAACCACTATATCACTGCAGGTTAGAGCACCTGATATAACTGGCTTTGTTGAATTATCAAAACTGCTTGAGACTTTCTTCAAGTCACCTTTCTGAGTTCTTTCCCCATCCTGCTCCTTTTCAGATGCATCTACACTGTGCTTACTTTGTGTGTAAGACCTATTTTTTCCATTAGTGTTATCCACAAAGTTTGTTTCTTCTAGGTACTCTGACCCATGATCTACTGTCTCACAAAACTGCTGACTTTTAGATCTCTGCTGTGACAGCATGTTATGACTCATATGTGTGTCAAAGAGACTGTCCAATGGCCTGTCATTATTGAGAGAGTCAAGTACCTGAATGTCACAGTTGGAAAGCACATGAGATGATAATACTAAATGGCTGGGATTAGTTATTAAAGTTTTAGAAAACACTGTTTGCCCTTCATTTTTATTTGATACATATGATCCTGTCTCTGTAAGTGATGTATCAGGTATGATTACTGGAAGGGACTGTTGATGAGCCTCAGCTTCATTTAAATCCCCATCTTTTGATGTTGCCATCAGCAGACTTTGAACATCTCGAAAGCCTTCACTCCCTGTACGATGTCCTGAAAATTGTGGAATGCAGCTCTGAAACAGCAGGTTTCCTTGTCGACGCTCATACTCCTGTCTTAACAGCGCCAATCTGTCATCATCTGGATCCAGTTCAAAAGTGTTCCTGCGTATAAGGCTTGGGCGGCGAGGTTCAGTTTCCCCTTCTTTGTCTTCACCCAACTGACCAGATCCAGGTTCTGTCTCATCAATTTGTTTGCTATTAGATACTGCAGATGGAATCACACCTGTTGAACCTTCCTCTGATGGTGTACTATTACTGTTTTCTTTCAAGCTTCCTCCTGCCAGAAGTACTTCAGTGCCCTTAATTTCTGGCTTATCAGACTCAGAAGATATGTATACTGGCAATGACTGGCTTTCTCTTTTACTTACAGCTTCTGAACTGGATGGATCAACATGTTTCAACACCCCATGAAGTTTCCTAGCATTTTCTTGTGGTTCCAAACGTTCAATCATTTTTATTTCCTTTTGAAACTCTGCAAGGATATCCTGTCCACTTGACATCTGTAAGTCATGCTTGCCAGTCCCAGATCTAACAGCAGTAAACTTATTCATGATAGGCTCCTCATTTACTGTCTGATAATTACTTTCAGTCACAGGCTCCAAATTATTCACAATTATATTTTCATCTGTTATTGTTAGGTGTGAAGACAGAAATGGAACTACATCATCACAAAATGTCTCTGTATGAGCTTGAACAGGCAATGTGTCAGTACTTGTGTACTTTGCTTTGATATTTAAACAGTCTGTTATGCCTTTAGTAACAATATCACATGTGGATGAAGTGCTTTCTTCACACGGTGATGCTGCACTGGAAGGCTTCTGCAGAACATCCAGTTCTGAAGTGTCAATTTCATTAGTTACTTTATCTTGTTGCTCAGATGCACCCGAAGGGGGTGGAAGCAACATGTCACTGTCATCTGCCAAGTCTGCAGCATTGATGAAATAGTTGTTCTGATTACTCAGCCTCCAGGTATGTGCATCCTCAGAGATAAGTGTAAGTGATTCAATGAGTTTATCTGAGGAATAGTTATGCTGAACTGAAACTGCCTGTACTACAGATTCAGGGCCTGATCGTGAAGAACCTCTTATATTGTCTTCAGACTGAGAGGAAACATAATTGATATTCTGTGATGGAACATTTTCTGGTGATATATGTAGATCTTTACTGTAAGCACATACACCATTTTTACTCTCATCTGATAGTTTATCTTCTGAATGATGAACTTTTTCTTCAACATGGTGCACATCAAGTTGTGAGTCAGTTTCCATTTTTGATACATCTTCAGTTTGTGCTTCATCAGAATATGAAAACACAAATTCATCTGAACTTGTTTTTGTCCTTACTGAATATTTTTCTTTGCCACACGACTCTCTCAAAGTTTCACCAGTACCTTCCAATGGCACTTCACAGCCCGTCATGCAATCCAGTTCTGTGACATGTGTGTCATGTGAATGTGTGGCAGGAAAGGTACTATCCCATGTGCCTGCATCAGATGATACAGAAGAAGAAGTTGACGACTTCACAGGCTTTCGGAGCAGAACTTCAATATCTCCATCATGTGGCATGTCCTCGCCAATGGCTGCTTCAGTGAGGTCAACCCCTGAAGTTTCTGAGACTGTGTGTTCACGTGGACTACTAAGACCACCACCCAGCATACAGCCTGCTGAACTGGTATCTATGCCAGAATCTGGACCACCGCCACTTGCATCCATCTCTGGGCTGCAAGGAAAATTCAGTAAATCTTCAGCAGTAAGGTTCTTCTGTTTGCAACATTCTAATTCACAATCCATTCCATCCCCTGGGCTCTCCATAAACTCTTCTTCTTCTTCAGGGATGTCATTGTTGCTAGTACTGTTATTTGACTCAACACAATCTGACTTCTCCAAAACTCCAACTATATTCTTTGATGAATCCTTTTCCTCCTCTTCCTGAATAGTGTTCTCCCTGCTTTCAAACTTATCAACTAAATACTTGTCCTTTTTCTGATAATTTATTTTCAACAAGTTATCATTGCTTTGATCTTTGTGAACAGACTGACTGGAGTTTGAACTTGTAAAATTTTCCTTATTACAAAGTGAAGGTTCTAGTTTGGATTCCAGCAAATCCTTTCCTTCTTTATTATGTCGAGCATATGTTATATCACAACTGCGCTTATATTTTTTGGTGTACTGACTAGAAGTGAAGGGCAGGGATGTTGGTTTACTGATTTTCTTCACGAAGCTTTTCTTTTCCTCCTTTGATCTGATGGAATGAAAGGATTTCAAAAGTTCGTCCTGTTCAGCTAATTCTTTTTCTAATACATTGCCTGCATCAAGTGACTTACTGCAATTACTTTCCTCAATAAAAGTTTCGTCTACAGGCACAATTGTATAATAAGACTGATTTGTCTTCTGAAGATTAATAAGTGTCTCTGCAGACTCACTTTCAGTATTATCTGAACTAAGTTTCTGTATCACATTAAAGTGGTGATAAATTTCTGATGGCGAAGAATTTGGTGTTAGATAGACATCTGATTCAGGACTTAGTCCAGAGTCACCACTAACTTTGGCAGGGTTATGTAACTCTCCAAGATACTGTACTGCATCCTCTTCACCAACAACAGCACATTTTGTGTACAGACTCCTACAATCATCAGAGAAAACAGTTTCACAATCATAAAATTTTCCCCAGTAATAGGCAACGTTAAATAATAATGTAAGTTCACTCAATACCTGCAAACAGACCTCAAGCAGCCTTTCATTAAAAAAGAAATATATTCTAAGTGCTACACGCTATTTTCTGGAATAAAATACAGTTTTCATTCAGAGAGACTCCAGATGATCAGCATATGCCACATTAATCCCTAAAATACATAAGTTTCTTAATTCAATTAGGACCAGCTACCTTGTTTCCCATCCTACTTATTTTTCCTGCAGAGCATTTTACACTACAAAAAATTATGGGGGGAGGGATAACATTTTATTTGCATGCCTGAAAGACTTGTATGTGTAGGTATGCCCATCTCACAATACTGCTGGGCTAGTTCCTCAGTAAATCAAAGATTTATTAGCGGATTCTTACATTATTAACTGCCAAAGTTCTAAAATGCTAAATGAAACTGGAAGATGCTGACAATGATAAACAGTGAGCAAGAATATTATTCTGCAATTTGCATGCATAGACTGAAAAGAGCCATGAAAGATCTCACTCAGATAAGGTGGTAACCTGAACAAGATCTGAACCATATATCTACCAAATTCAAGTGCAGAACAATGTTGCTAGACCAAACTGCTCTGTAACACAATGCTGGAGGTTATTTACAAAGATGGTGGTTGCGACACACTTATTAAATTATCTTAGCATCTGGTTAGCGTAAGTCAGAAATTAAACTTTTGAATTCTGTGTATTTCTTAGCTCACTGTTTCATCAAAGATGTCAAAAACATACAAATACTTCCTAAAATAAGGTAAAGCTATCCCTGTAACAGGCTGTGAAGGTCCATAGGGTTGTGAGACACTGAGGCTCCCATATTTTCTAGACAATCGGCTCACACGTGGCAGCAAGGTTGTCAGCCTTATGTGCCAGCCACCCTGTACCCCCAGAAGGATTCCTAGTACTAATTTCTGTTACAGAATGAGTTGACCCCAGGGCCATAGTGTGGCTGGAAGGATTAGGTCAACTGAAAAATCCAATAACCTCATCAGGAACTGAACCTGCGACCTTCCAGCTTGTAGCATAGTGACTCAACCAACTACACTACCACATGGCTCCACAAATACTTCCTTTGTCTGTCAAAAAAATTTTAAAGACCTGCATAATTTACAGACAAAGATATTCACATTCTGTATATTTCTACATAACACAGTTTAAAGGTTTTAGGCCTCTTAAAAACTGCATGTCTAGAGGCAACAAAGCATTATCTCTCACATTTTAGTTTTTATATCAGTAATTAATAATATATCAATACCAAGTGTGTTCCATTATGTGAACTTAGTAACTTCTCCAAATGAGTTGCTGAAATTTTGTATCAATACTGAATTTTGTTAAAAATAAAATAAAAAATTGATGTAAAGATACAATATGATCATGAACAACAAAGTTTCAAAGCACATTTCATGAGAAAATGAGTAAAATAAGAAACAAAATGCCTCACATGCAAAGCCATCAGTTTTCATGTTATTCTTACAAGTTTCTCAGAAGTTGTATTTCCCACTCTATGCAAATTAGTATTATGTAAGAAGTCTATCTTTAAATTTTAATACAAAATAGGAACTGATGCTAAGTCTGTGCTGAATGATACCACTAGGACTCAACAGATTAAACACAAAGTGTATATGAATAATCTTTCTGTTCTCTTTATTCAGAAGTTTAAAGTTAACTGAACTGTAAGAGTTATTCATAACTGCCAATAAATGAAGCACATTGAATCAGAATTTATAAATGAAATTAAATAATTGTACTGGCAAGACTGGAATTACATTACCTCCAAGGGTAACAGTTTTACTGCTAGGACTTCACTGGGAATAGCGTACACCAAATCAAGACGAGGCTGGTGTTAAAATATAAAAATATTTAACATACTGTATACTCTATCCTTACATTAAAGGAATAAAAAATAAAAAAATTGTTGTTGCTGTCTGACTCCATACTGTTATCTAGGCTTCTTCTGCCCTTTAAGCTAATTTGTAAACAACTGTTTCTAAGTCTTACCTTATAAATTTTTTTATATAATCCACAGAAGCATTGCCAAGAAATACAGAATGTGGTGTAGGATGTTTGGAGCAGAGTTTTGCGAAGAATCTAGCAGCTCTAACTTGCAATATACTGCAGTGGGTTTGAATTGACGTGGAATTGAACACAAGCTCCAAGTCACAGTATAAGGAATTAGTGTAGATTCTGTGAGACATGGAAAATATTATTATAGTATCGTTTCAAAAAATGAAACTGACAAGCCACACAAGCAATTTGTATTTAAAAAGACACATGAATCAACAAATTCTTATGGATAATTGAATCAATTCTGTTTACACCAAGTCAGACATCTGTGGAACAAATCTCAGCTACTGAGAAAGAAAAACAGGGAGAATAAGGAAAACATAGTTGTGTGTGTAACTGACTATACTATATTGATTATTCATAACTGTGAATGCATTAAGCAAATCAAAAAATTTAAAAACTCGACTTTAAATGTTGGATCTGAGGTTCTTACAGTGGTGATTATAAAGAGCACTGCCTTCTGCATTGTGATGCCACATAGTTTGAGAAAGCCTGAAGTTTCAGAAGAATAAGTCACCTCCAACTTCAGATCAAGGAGTATGCCTATCAATAAACCAGCAAGAAGTGGGTGCCTGCTGATTTCTTGCTTGGTACTCTCTGACCCTGAACATGGAAGAGATATGTTCCTCTGAAACAGACAGACTTTCTCTGAACTACATAATGTTATCTTCGAGAAAACTTTACTCTTTAGCTTTAAATACCATATTCCTTCACACCAAGAATAACTGTTAGATCATCACCACTTACTTTCTAGATCATTGTTGGCAACAGTGGGGGGCACCATATGATGGCCAGGTTAACATTAAGGTAGGGGAGACTGACCTTTTATAACAATTAAGAGATGGAAAGATTATAGCAATCAAACAGTTACATGTTAAAAGAATGAATATGAATGGAATACAGAGAGGAGATCTGGAATTACAAGTGGAAGGCAAAAGATGACAGGACAAACCAGACTGAGATGGATTACCCAAACAGTCAACAGTAATAAGTATAGGAAAGGTACAAATGAAGGATGAGCACAAAGAAAAGTGCGTGATAACAGACATCTGGAGGCTCTTTTATTCAATGTAACAAAATCTTGAAGAACACACACAATTAAAATATTTTAAATATGATCTGTCCCTTCCACTCTGCTAAAGCTAATATACTTAAAACAACGTTTTAAGTACATATTACTTAAGCAGTATACCATGAAGATAAAAGGGCCCCCGGTAGCGTAGTTGGTTGAGGCACTATGCTATAAGCTGGAAGGTCACGGGGAGTAAAGCGTGGCTGGCACGAAAGGCTGACAACCTTACCGCCATCTTTGAGCCGACTGTCTAGGTAATGTGGGACCCTCAATGTCTCACAACCCTATGGGCCTTCATGGCCTGTTACAGGGATAGCTTCACTTTCTTTTTATCATTAAGACAATGGGGGGAGTGGAGGTACAGCTCCACCATTCTTGACCTCAGCACAAGATCGAGATAAGTGGTCAGCTTCACCCCTCAGTCACTTTCCACATGGGAAAAGAGCACCCAGTCCCTACTGACTAGGAGGCTGGTTGAGCTCCAGAGCTGGTATGAATGTTATGGAGAAGAGAAAACCCTCTTATCTTTCAGGAATCAAACCCTATCAATCCATCCTGTAACGTGTCACTATACTGACTGAGCCATCCCAGCTCCTCACATTCACATGTATGTGCAGGTGCTTTCTTTTATTTAGAAATGTGACAGACTCTAATTTGGACATAAAGAATGCAGTAGGAAGAAGATACGTAAAAGATTTGCACATTCTATAGTTTCTTCTTCAATACAGTATTAAAATCCAGAGTATCTGAACCTACTTCATGAATACTGAAAACAGGTATCTTTAAGCATGTTGCAGTACAACACATCCATGCGTCAAATACAAGGTGGTTCAAATAAGCCCGGGACTGATTTGTGTGTAAACAAGCTGCACTGTGCAGCTGCTGTGCGACCTCAAGAGAGCGAAGCCACAACCTCCGCCCTAACTTCTGTTCGGGTTAGAACCTGTTCAGTCCTGTCTGGGAGTTGCTAGAGTGATGAGCTAACAGAAGGTACTGCGTAGTGTGGAACAACGCATTGTGATCAAATTCCTCATTGGAGAAAATGTCCCGTCAGCTGAAATTCACCACAGACTCCAACAACAGTATGGGGAAGAGCGTCTCTCATGGACCCGTGTCTTTGAGTGGTGTAAGTGCTTCAGAGAGGGCAGAGAGCGCGTGGAGAATGAACAGCATGATCGTCGGCCGCAAACATCCATCACTGAGCCAAACATTGATTGTGCAGATGCCCTTATTCATGAGAATAGGCGCATCACTATTAAGGAACTTGGAGCAGTTCTGTCCATCAGTGTTGGTAGTGTAGAATACATCATGAAATAACACCTGCACTATCGCAAGGTGAATGCACGGTGGGTACCATGAGCTTTGACGGACGTGAACAAAATGGTGTGCGTGCAAGCTGCCAGTCGTCTCCTACAGCAGTTTGAAGATGAAGGTGATACATTTTTGAAGTCTACAGTGACCACCGATGAAACATGGGTGCACTACTTCATTCCTGAGTCCCAGCAGTCATCACGTGAGTGGCGGCATACCAGTTCTCCCAAACCCAAGAGCGCGTGGAGGAGCCGTTCAGCAGGAAAAGTGTTGGCAACGTTCTTCTGGGACTGGCAGGGGGTTATCCATGTAGACCTTCTAACAGATGCCAGAACAGTCAATGCAGCTTATTACTCAGACCTCCTGGCAACAGATGTGAAGGAAAAGCTCTGAACCAAGCAGAAGACAGGTGGAAAGTGGGTAGCCTTCCTTCAAGACAATGAACGCCCCCATACGGTCAAAACAACAATGGAAACCCTCTGGAAATTGAAATGGAACTTTCTGACACATCTGCCGTACAGTCCCGATTTGGCCCCAAGTGATTTCTACCTGTTCGGAAGGCTCAAATCAGACTTGCAAGGCATGTAGTTTGTGGACGACGCTGTCATCCAGGCTGTTCGGGAGTGGATATGCCACCAACCACAAGGCTTTTCGAAAAGAGCATCAGGATGCTTCTGGAACGTTGGAAAAAATGTGTTGACTCCAGAGGAGAGTACGTTGAAGGCTGACATGTGCAAGTAAGTGTTTGGCAATTATGTTAAAACAAAATCAGTCCTGGTCATTTGTGAACCACCTTGTACAAAAAGAATAACCAAATCACATAATGCATATTCTGAAACTGTATAATCACAACAAATTTTATGTTTTTCCCAAGGACCAAGATTCAATCAAGGTCTTCTTATGTATGACTAATAGTTTTCATAGTGAAGGAGAAGAATTTTAATACCCCTCGGAGTGCTAGAATTTTCTGCCCAAATGAAACAAAACTAGAAAACCTAAAGTGAAGTCAGTGAAGTATGTTTCATACTGAAGGATGAATACGGACATTTTTCTTGATGCAATTACTCAAGTCTCATTTCCTTGAATCTGATGCTTTAGCCTTATGGACTGTCTAAATTCAATACAACTTTTATTTTCAACATAAGAATATCACACACTATTGCAAATATATAAAAAATCAGAATACACTACAGAATGACTCACCAAATATGCCAGCCTAGAGCCATAAGCAAAAATGACTATTAGCTTGAGTTTTCATAGATTTTCTCCAAAAAATATATGAAAATCTGTAAACAACAAATAATGAAACAAAAAATACATACAAATTATATATACATCAGTTAATACAACTCAATAAACTTAATATACACATTGCAACATAACATAAAAAACTTAAAACAACCAAAATATAAAGTACAATAAAGTATGTACATTTATGTTCTGTTTATCCCTGAGTTATTCACCTTAATTCAGAAGTGCTGTCTTTTTACCTATCTAATTCACACATTTTGTTTTTTGCACAAGGCTGTGTGGGTGATAACAGTGTGACACAGGATTTAAAGCCCATAAGGCATATGCAGAATCATTTGGAACTAAAACTGCACTTTCTTCCTGGGTACAACTCACAACAAGGAGTTCATAAATGTGCTTTGAACATCACTGTTCAAAGAAACAGTGTACAGATAAATTCAGCTCCATGCACAGATATAGTACTAATACATGTGAACCATCCCACCAATGGTATCTCAACCTTATCGTGGTGGTGGGGTTTGAGAGCTCCTGAGACCCTGAGAGCTATGCAGGTGGTAGCGTAGCTACTGGTAGGGACACCCATGCTGGACAGGCCAAGGGGTAGGAGCCAGACAGAGAGGGATACCCTGGTCCTCCAGGTTGGGGGTTGGGCATGAAGCTAACAACCGCACACCGTAAAAACTAAATTGTTCAGAAATCCGTGGAAAGAGTAGCCAGACGGACCTATTCAAGATGACCTGGAAAATGTTTAAAGGATTTGAGAATTGGATCTTTGAATGTGTTATCTCTTTACAGAGCCGGAGCACTAAAACAGCTACTTGAACAACTAGATAGCTATAAACTAGACATCACTGCTTTACAAGAACTGAGGTGACTGGGTAAAGGAGTCATGGAAAAGAGGGATCATGTTGTATTCTACAGCTGTCAGAAGAAGAGTCACAGGTTTGGAACAGGTTTTCTTGTTAATAAAAAATGAAGCATCTTATTTTAGACTTCCAGGCAAAATCTCACAGAACATGTAGGCTATGAATTAAGGGAAAGTTTTTTACCTATAGCCTTATTTGTGCATATGCCCCAATTGAAGATAAAAGTGATGAGGAGAAAGACTCCTTTTATGATCAATTGGATGAAATATATGGTGAATGTCCAAAAAGAGATTGTTAAATAATTACGGGACATGAATGCTAAAGTGGGGAATGAGGATGTATATAGATCGCTTATTGGAAAACATAGCCTACATAACAAGTCAAACGATAATGGGATGAGATTAATAAATGCTGTTTCCTCAAGAAACATGGTAATAGGTAGTACAATGTTTCATCACAAGGATATACATAATTGAACCTGGAAATCCCCTGATGGAAATGTGTTTAACCAAACTGATCACATCCTAAGAGATGTAAGACATTGTTCAGACTTGATGGATGCCACGAGCTACAGGGGGACCAACACTGACTCTGATCATTGCTTAATAATATCAACGATTAGAAGTCGAATATCTAATGCAAGGAAGATACATGGATCCCAGGCTAAGAAACTAATTGTGGAAAATTGGTGGAACAAGGAGTTGCAACCAGATATACTGTATTAATTAGTGAATGCCTGGCTGGTCTCTCTGATAGTGAGGATGTCAGTGAAGCTTGGAGGGGCCTCAGAGATGTTATTATAAATGCTGCTGATGCAGTTTTAGGAAGAATGGAAAGGATAAAGTATAAGAATTGGTTTGATGGAGAGAGTGAGCAAGTGACATATAAAAAAAACAGGCATATAAGAGAATGCAGCAAAGGAACCATACTCGAGGGGTTGTAGAAGAAAAACGTGAAGTGAGAAGAAAAGAAAAAAAGATTGCATAAAAAGAAGAAAAGGGGATATGATAAACATGAACTGATTGAACTGGAGCATTTAAGAAGTTCAAACGAAATTAGAGCGTTTTATCAAAAACTAAACAAGAGTCGAAAGGACTTTCAACCTAGAACAACCTTATGTAGAGATAAAGAAGGCACGATACTGAGTAGCGATCATGCAATATTGGAAAGATGTGGGAAATATTTTGAGGAATTATTAAATGGTAATGCCTCTGAACAAGTGGAAGGTATGACCACAGACTGTAATCAAGGAATTTTTAAGGCTGAAGAGCCAGCGCCGACCATAAAAGAAGTAAAACAAGCTATCAAAAAATTGAAAAATAATAAAGCTCCAGGAATGGATCTCATCACGGCAGAATTAGTGAAATTTGCAGGCCAAGAATATGCTAAGCACTTACACCAGCTAACAGTTAAGATATGGATAACTGAAATAATCCCAGAGGAATGGAACCTAAGTACTGTTTGGCCTATCCATAAGAAAGGCGATGTCATGGTATGCTCTGACTATGGAGGAATTAGTCTGTTGTGCATAGCGTATAAAATGTTTTCCAGCATTATATTTAACAGACTCTCTCCCTCTGTGGAAGGCATAATTTGGGATTACCAATGTGGGTTTCGTAAAGGAAGATCAACTAACGATCAGATTTTCACTATTTGCCAGGTCCTTGAAAAGTGTAATGAATTCCAAATTGAAACCCATCATCTTTTCATTGACTTCTGATCAGCCTATGACTCCATAGACAGAGATAGTATTTTTCTGGTAATGGAAGAGATGCACATTCCACGAAGTTAATCGCCTTAGTCAGAGCCACTATGAGAAGGACCCAATGCCAAATTAAGATTCAGAATATGTTGTCCAGCCCTATAATAACTAGAAATGGAGTTTGAGAAGGGGATTCCCTAGCCTACCTTTTGTTCAATATAGCATTAGAGAAGGTAGTTAGAGATGCAGGCATCAACACAAGGGGAACTATATTCTAAAAGTCAGTTCAAATTTTGGCATTTGCAGATGATATTGATATAATTGGTAGAACACAAAATCTATGAAAAAGCTTTTCTTAATTTGGAAAGAGCAGCAAAAAATATGAATCTACAAATTAACCAAAATAAAACAAAGTATATGCCGGTAACCAAGAAAGACTGTGCTAATTGATTTGCATATATTGAAATTGGCTCACATAAATTTGAGGCTGTATGTAGTTTCACTTACCTTGGATCAGAAGTTAACTGTAAAAATATCAGTGATGAAATAAAAAAGCGTGTATTTGTGGCAAATAAATGTCTCCATGGCCTTAGGAAACACCTGAAATCCCAATTAATACCCAGGAAAACCAAAACTATGATGTATAAAGTACTTATAAGATCAGTGCTATCTTACGCCTCTGAGACCTGGCCACTGTCAAGATCGGATGATTGACTGTTAACTATACTTTTAAGGAGGATCTTGGGATATATCTTTGGGCCAGTGGAAGAAAATGGAATATGGAGGAAGAGGTATAACCATGAGCTATACAAACTATTTAAAGAACCAGACATTATTGGATTTATAAAGGTGAAAAGGCCTGAATGGGCTGGACACATAATATGTGCCAGTGAGACTAGAACAATTAAGAAAATACTTAATACTAAACCAGAAGGAAATAAGAGAATGGGAAGACCAAGATTAAGATTGGAAGAATGTGTGTGGCAGGACATAAGAATTTTGGAAGTAAAGAACTGGAGGAATACAGCATTGAATGGAGAAGAATTGCAAGCAATCCTGAGGCAGGCCAGGGCTCACAAAGGGCTGTCGTGCCAGTGATGATGATGGTGATGATGATGATGATGATGATATGTGGATCAATGATGTACAGTTTTGATGCTGACAGCAACATCAGATAACCAACTTAAAAGTATAAAGAATATATGGAATGGCATTTGACTGCACTGCCAGGACTAAAATGACTGTTGAATGATATATCATTAGAGTTAGTATTTGTTAACAAAATAAATCTTCCACTACCTGGACTAGGTGATGAAAGAAATAACACATTCTAAATCACTGGCTACATAATATCCATAATATCAGACACCTACGGTTATATTTTCTTAATTGAAAGCGGTTGGGATCAAGCAATACAAATTTCAAATTTTGCCACTTTCACCATGAGCTTGGTCACTGAGCATAAACTTTCACACTAAAGTCCATCTACAAACTGTGTCCATGACTTATTTAGGCAACCTTACTGGAAAAAAAAAAATGCCAGTGTAAGTATGTTTGAACTTCCCATCAGCATATGAATGCCAGCATTATCATGTAACTCTTTACATCAGTAACTGATGATGTGCATCCTTATCCACAGTACATGAAGTATAGTTATGTCAAGATTGTACTGGAGTGGTAATAAGGACTGAAAGAAACTTAAGTTTCTCTATGTGAAAATCCAAAATTTCCTTTGAATATTTATGGCCTTAATATCACTGATCATGCCACATCAATATTTATGAAAATATGAGTCAAATTTTTTGTTTCAGACTCCTTACTTGTATTGGAAACAAACTTTTATGCTGTATCCAGAACTTTGCAACAATATCATCCAAATCTGCACATCTTATTATGGGGATTCAATACTGACAATTCCCTGAAGGCTGCCTTCACTTCTTTATCATGCCTACAAATTCATTCCAAAAATGACAGAAAATAGAACTCTGAAAGTATATCCAGCCAAAAAGAGACGTTCTAGTCCGCCCTTTCACCAAAAATTGAATTTAAATTCTATGTTGTAATCATAATATTACTGTAATACACCTCACATTTTAATCCCTGTCTTCAAATCCAGCTCCTAATACATATAACAAATCTTGCATACCTCCACTGAGTTTCCATATAGAAAATAAAATCACTCATTACAAAAATTAAGAATGTTTTCAGACCTTTCAATATCCTGTTGTAGTTGTAAATGAAGGTGCTCCCTTAACTTTCGCCACTCCAAGTTTTGTTTCCTCTGGAAGGCTAAACTGAGAGATGTCCTAGAGACAGCCTCTCCTGCCATGAGGCATGACTCCTTCAGTCCGAATCACTCCCTGCAACCTGAAACAGAATACATACATAACACAGAAGAAATATGTCAGCTCCACTCATGTTTACAAGAAACAAAAAACATCTTACTTGACACTGTCATTAGATAAAACTAGCTGTACCTGGTGTAACATACATATGCCACTCCAGTAGATATTATAGGTTTTTAACTAAATATCAATGCATTTCATTTATTAAATCATATATTCAACTTCAGCTGATGCATTTGTTTATGACTCAACAAATAGGTTAACTTGTTGTAGCATCTTGTCCAACTGTGGCATTACATAGTCCATGCATCTTTGGTTTGACTGATTTTCAAACTGTTTTATTGTTGCTTCAGAAGAATCAAAAATAGTAATCCACATCCCAGCATATATATCTCGTATGGATATGTAATGCATTAGGGAAACGAAATCAAAGGCATGTGGATGATCTATAACACCTGGATTTCATGACCCTTTCGCAAGCAACAGAATGACATTAAATAATGCGCTACATAATTTCACTACAGAGTTCTACTTCGCAGACACATACTTACTCAAATGTTCATGAAATTCTGTCTTTTATGCACCCCTACCATGATCACATAAACCGGCCACTGGGCCCTATCATGAGCCACCTGAACACAGTCCACACCCTAATGTTCTACTTCAATTTTACTACTATAAAAAAAAATACAACACGGCTGATACACAACTTGGAGAGTTAACGTAACACAGAGTTACGCAGTGGTCCTCGACTGTCACCTTTACCACCAATAATGTAGACTGTTCAAAGTTTATTTTCACTCATCATAGTCTATACCATACCACTTCGTTGGCTGTCATACGACCGCACATTAAATACCAATAACCTTTTCAGTAAATCAATGATGGAAAGTAGGGTAATTTTTGGCCCTCTGCTAACGAACGGTGCACAAAATACATCCACATCCGTACACAGTGCACTGCTACAGCTTTATTATTAACTGTAGATGATCATTCATTTACGCCATATATAAATCAACAATTGCATTTAAGTGTTTCCGTTGTTATACACAGGAACGTTAGTATTTTGTGTGGCTTCTGACTTTATTATTACTGTGCATCCAACTCGATACTGCGTATCACTGTATTTATCGCCAGGGCTATCAAATAATTAAACACACGACAAACTAAGCAAGTGTCACAGTAAAATCAGTATTACAGAAATACAGAGTACACGCATGTAACAAATGTATAATACAAACCTAAATTAACCACCATACATTAATATAACGCACAGCAACATTACCTCTCGAGCACAACACAAACGTCAAAACGAAAGTATTTTACTCTACCATCCACTGTCCATCACCTGCCCATTGCTGCACCTCTTCTAAGCAGACGGACATTTGGACTTTCATACCTATAACAGGCTAGCCAATATACAATTCCAGAATGGAAATACCTAATAGAGATTATAAGTTTTCTCATCACCTGAACAGAATTATTTCGAAACGCATCCTTGGACGCATGCTCGAAATCTAAGCGCAATAGTATTATTATCAGGGCCAGGATTTTGATGACATGTCATCTTTTTTTCTTTGTAATCGATGCGATGCTCTTAAATATATAAATATCGGATATGAGCTGCGGGTTACAGAAATGTAAATTTTATAGGTAATTTTTTCTCATTTTTTGACATTTTTAGGTTTAAGGTCATTTCTTCATTTTGGGGGTAATTTTTTTTTTTTTTAAGGGTATTTCTTGTTATTTTTTTTGGCCATTTTAGGGAATTTTTCTTCATATGTATTCTGAAATGTGAATAACATAGAAGCAAATTGTTCTCACTATTCTCCTTTAGGTCATCTTTCTGGATTTTTTCGGTCATTTTTTTTTATTATTTTCAGGTAATTAAAATCCGGGCCCTGCATATTACATTTTTGGGTCATATTTTAGGTATTTTTAAAATATTTTTAGGTCATTAGAATCCGGGACCAGATTATTATTAATAGCTTGTGTTTTTCTTGTGTTGTATTAATCTACTTCTGAGTTTCATGTTCCTGGTCTTCCTGGCCGTGTGACAGAAATAACGGAGTAAGATGACAGTATTATAACGCCGGGCTGTTCTCGAACGCCGAGAAATCCATTCGCATACAAATAAATATGAAACTTGTCAAATCGTAATGGGTCTTCCATTAGGTTTGAATCATATGAAGTTTACCACCGGGTAAGATATCAGAATAATACTAACAGAATGGAAGTAATGCAGCTTACTTTCCTAATGTACACGCACACTTCCAGCCCCTCAAGCCTTCCCTTTTGGGAAATGTTAGCCTTTGTGTTCCTCCCAGCAATCTTAGGGACTTCTCATTGTTTGGTGTTTGTCCATGTAATAAACACTGTCCTGCTCGGTACGTGTATGCTGCAAACGCGGTGGGTAAAGATCTCGATATATTTGCAATCGGAACAGTTTCTGTCAATCACATTGAAACTAAAACTGTTAATAATATTTATTAATACTCTTAATATTAAAGTGTGTGTATGTATGTATGTATATTGGTCTTATTTTATTTTTCCCTCCTGTTAACGTGAACTTTAATTTTTCTTGGAATTATTATTAATTTATTGCCATTATATAGACTCTCAAATTTTGTATTTTGTTTTTGTGTATTTCAGTGTACTCATGCTAACCTTGTAATTGGCCACTGTGATGTTAAGTTTGCACATAAATAAACATGAATTGAATTGAATTTCGTTATTAATATTATTAGCATTATTAGCTTGAATGTGGGCAGTTCCCACAGCATTATTACTGATATTATTATTATTCCGAAGAGGGGTGAAGTGACAGGAGGTTGGAGAAAACTGCATAATGAGGAGCATCATAACTTGTACTCATCTCCAAGTATAATTAGAATGATCAAGTCAAAGAGGATGAGGTGGGCAGGTCATGTAGGAGGAATGGGGGAGAAAAGGAATGCATATAGGATATTAGTGGGAAAGCCAGAAGGAAAGAGATCAGTGGGAAGAACAAGACATAGGTGGGTGGACAATATTAAAATGGATCTTAGAGAGATAGTACAGGATGATATGGATTGCATTGATCTCGCTCAGGATATGGTTCAGTGGAGGGCTCTTGTGAACATGGTAATGAACGTTCGTGTTCCATAAAATGCTTGGAAATTCTTGAGTAGCTGCAGATTTGGTGGCTCCTCAAGAAGGGCTAAGCTCTGTAAGTAAGTAAGTAGGTGTAGAAAGTTCAATGTTGTGCATTTCAAAATTGATACAATTAAAATGAATTTGATGGTGGAAGTCTCCATGGTTTTTTTCATGTAACGTTCTTATCCTGTGACACATTTCTGCTACATCATCTTCAAAGTAAGAGTTTATTCACATATTAAACACTAGATGGTATCACACTTTTGTGACTTCATGCCACATGACCACACAACATCATAACAGTTTGGCATTATCTTTGCACGATCGGCGTGTATTCACAAACTGAGTTCATGCAAAACAAAAAGGATACCATGAAGAAAAAATGACGAAAGTCTGGCAGTGGACAGTAATGTTGTTTTACTTTGTGTTTTTGCCAGCTATCTGGTGAGCACTTCATATGTCAACAGTAAGCTGGAATTTAGTCAATAAGTAACATTTTTTGGGTAAATGAAGCAGTTAAGGAATAGTACCCGTAGTTTACCTTCACAGATGCTTCCAGAAGGATGACAGTGTTTGGGAAAATGAAAGTGGCTGTGTCAGAGTGCAATCCTTCTGCATTAAAATGAAGTGAATACTATTGGAAATGGTATCCAGAACTTCACATAGGTACTTGTGACTTACTGCTCTACCATGTTATACATCTTTCTGACTGCCACTGAGATATATATGGGTGTAAAACTGAGGTCAAAATAATGGGAATTATTGTAGGGTTGTGTGAACAGATGAACTAATAGCTGTAAAAGAGGACGTCCTTTCGAGAAATCATAGAAATGTCATTACAACTTACAACTGGAACACTGTGGTTCAGTGGGTCAGATTATTGCCTTGTATTTTGGAGCACACATGTTCAAATCCTAGCCTGGGGACCAGCTATCCTGACAAGTTATGAGTGGTTTCCCTCAGTCCCTCCACATACATACTAGGATGGTATCTCAAACTGGGCCTTGTGCGTCTTCCCACATTCTTCCCAATCCTTTTATTCACTTATCATATCATTAATGACATATGATTTGAGCTACTGAAATCAGTGTTATATAAACCATAAATAAATAAATACTAGTGTAACACTTATTGAGAATTCAATGGGTAGTCTCATAATTTGTTATATAAACTTTTGTACTATTAGCTTCCCCTTTCTCCCATATTTGTTTCCAGTCCAATATTACTGAACGATGCTTTGAGGCCAATGTGTGATATTATCTGTGATGAGAAACCAGCACGAATAGTCAATTGTAATCTGTCTCCTCTATATCAGTACACTACGTTTCACATACCTACATCAAAATATTACCAATAGTCACAGAACAGACATGACAGACCAAAACAAATGACTGCTCACTTGATCATGACCTACTACATAACTGTTGTTCATGCAAAATGTTAACACTTGATAATGTGTTGCTATGGAGACTTGAAATTGCACAACTGAAAGATAAATCTCATGTTTACAAGAAGTTTCTACGCATGCATGCACACAGAGAGAAATTAAAATACAATTTACGGTGGTTTGGAAGCAGCAATCTTCATCTTGTGTGTCTGAGAATGTAAAGGATACTTAAATTAACAGGGATGCTACTGCTGGATCTGCCTCTTACATTTCAATGGATCCAGTTTTCAGGCAAGGAAAAGAAGTGAATAGGAAAATGACCATAAACATTCCAGCTTGAAGTGAAAGATGGTTTATTTAGCTACCCCTTGCACTGAATACACATTCCTTACAACTATAGCATGAAACACTGTTACTGCACCTAGTAGTTTAAATACAACAGACTAACATACATGTATGAAATAGTCTTTCTGGAAATGATGCAAGAAATTTATCGTCCATTCACACAATTTGTGGAGTAGCCTCATTGCACAAGGTATGACAGAACTTGTGCTTTGACACATTAACTAGTGCACTCAGGACAAGGGGGTTGACAAAATCCGCAGCACGCATCTAAGACTGTAATTTTTTAAAATAAATTTTGAAACTGTACAGGCAAAAATACAAGACAAATGCCATTAGTACTGGCACAAAAAGAAATTTTCTTTTTAACCCTCCAAATTGAAATCTACTGACAAATAGGTGATAAAAGTTGAAATAGCTTCCTCTTTTCTTTCTTTTTTATTTCTTCAACAATACTCTTTTGTTATACTAACTTGAAAATGATGGGCTTCTCAAGAATGACATCTGAGACATAAATAAATCTGACACAAAGTAGTGTACCCCGCTATGCTCCTACTACAAACCCCATGACAAAATGATTTAAATAAAAAAAATCTATACCAAAATACATATTTATGTATTGTATTCTGTATGTATGTACATTGCTGAACATCATCCCTGCAGGGCACATCCACACATCTGAAACACATTTAGGAATTCAGCAAGAATCTTGAGAAGCCCATTCAATAATAATTATTTTAGTAATATGTACAAAAAGCTATCTGAGCCATGAAATTTTGTCATTTCCCAACCAACGTTAGGAGTATCAGTCTTGGCCTAGGAATGACACCCCCAAATCATCAGTTTGCAAGTGACAATACAACATGAATCAGCACTGGAAATTAAACCACTTAATGTGCAAAATAAAGGAATATTTTACATTCTTTGCTTACTCCCAAGTCCCTTCTTCCGTCATTGTACTACAGCACAGGGCTGTAGCAACTCGTCTTGAAATCGTATTTCATAACAAAAATTTATCTTGGAGATCTGTAAGCTATTAAATTATTCATCTTTTTGTAAAGGAACATGGCATCCACATAGAAGTGTTCACTGCCACTGATGTCTGTAACCTATGAAAGGTACACGATGCTTAAATACATGATCCTAATTCCTTTACAAAAAATAATTAAAATGCTGGCCCACCCCACTTTGCCAATACAGTAAACACATAAAGAGCAAGAATGACACGCACTGCAGTCAGTTTCAGATCAACACAGTGACTCCAAATACCACTTTCCCTGCAAGAACAACAAATAACTATGCAGTAGTTAGGAGGTGTATATGCTGAGGGGATGTCACTCCTCACCACTGCATCTTCACATACCAAATAACTTCCTGGCCCTCCCACTCACTCATTCGATTGCTCAGTTCCAACACATACTGCTATCATGTGCTTGAATCCTAGCACTATGAATCATCAGACATAAAGGAATTTTGGGATTTCAATTCTTCTAACGTCTTGATTTGTTGGCGTAGAAAAAGTATCCTGAAACACACGATCAAATTAGATTTGTAAGATTTCAGAAATATGTGTATTACTGAGAATGTTACATACAAACTAGTGCATTTATTAAATATAAAATTATATCACCTCTGTTCCTGTAAAGTTGCTTGAATTTCAGTTAACCTAACAATTGATCGTGCTGTCTTCAAATCAGCAGACACCCGAGTACACTGGAGGCTTCCCATTGTATGACCCTCCTCACTCAATTTCTGGGCCTGAAATGTTATACGCAACAAAAATTAAAATCTCAACCCCAATTGATCAATAAAGAATGCCAACTCAGAAGGAAGCAGGATTCAACATGCTTAATTTTTCATAAACTTCAGTCACAGTGTAAAGTTACAAGTGTTTTCACTGCTTCATGGAGTTCTTACTCAAGCAAGCATGGGCACACATGCACACACATATTCTACAATTCAGGCAATATGTTCTCAGTATGTTTGCTAAATACTGATATCTAAATTGTGTGTCATAAATGACAAAACAGCTTTAAGATATATAACAACCAGTCAAAATCCAGTGAACATAACTATGGAAATGTTTCCAAAAGTGTTACCTGTATCTATTGCCAATGTTAAGAATGCATTCAGCTAAATGTCCAATTTCCCATAATTCTTCATAGTATGGGGCTTGATTGTTAACATGAGTTGCAGCTTAAGACTTTGATGAAAGCTTTATAAATAATCTTACAGTTTTCCTTCTACAGCTGATGAACGGGTGCAATGCCTTTAGCATGGGTATGGAATAATCAACATATTATCTGCCTAACCTATATGTATGATATATCATGAGAGACAATCTGTAAAACTGGAATCTGCCATGGTTTTCTAAGTCCTTACCAGGATATAAAACAATATGCTCCAAGGCATACCTGTTTCTCTAAGGTGTCTGCAGGCCAGCCACGTACGTGATTTACAAGGTCATCTCGGTAGTGGTTGGCCAAAGTGGGAGTGAGATGTGGACCTTGTGGACGCAGCGCGTGAAGCGAGCTACAACTACCAACTCCAGCTTGGGCAAGGTTCTGCAGTGAACTCAAATTGCTGGGTGGGCTTGACACTGGAAAAGAATCATTCCATACAAAATTAGCTGTCAGAAATTATTTAGATGATCTTGAACTTCCCACATAAATAATAAAGTTTACAAGTAACCAAGACTATCAAACAATTTGATTTGTTTCATTCTAGTCCATCACACTAACAATATTATAAAAGATATAAAACAAAAACAACACAGCACGCCACGAACAACCACAGGATGACATCAAAGAACCTCCCTCTCAAGAAAGACAGGTGGCACAAGTTTGGCCCCTGTCAAGAGAGGTGATAAGAGAGAGGACACGAACCTATTTGGTTTATAAATTCTAACTTAAATAATAAAAGTTTAAATTTTTAATATATCAAGAAAGCTGCTGTAGTTGTGAAAACTTTGGATTTTGTATCCATTTGTGTATTGTCAACATTGTATGTATGTATATTTTAACATTCAGAACACCTAGTGTAATAGTGGTTTCCAAACTGTATCGATATCCCTCTGATGATGGACTCTAAGGACCCAAACATGTAAGGGCATGAAGAATTGAAATAAGAAAAACTTCACCAGTCACACTGGACGGAATTGTTTTATTTTTTATAATTATCAAATAAGTTCCACGTGCTTAGTATGGCATATGGAAACTACTCACCTTCAAAAATGTTTGTGTTAAGCTCCAAGTTGTATAATGGGAGAATTTTGTTTGGATGTTGTGTATTCTCTGGCCATGAAAGATATACCATATAAACCAAAATATAAGGTGACCCTCTATTTTCCCCGATAGTAAAATCAGGAAAAAAAAAAGCTTTTTAACAAAAGAAGTAAAATTGGTACCATTAAGAAACAATAAAGTCTTTTTCAAGGGCTTGTCTATCTAAACTGGTGTAGAATCAAGTAGTATCTATCCTGTAAAGCCCATTAGATAAAATGGTGTAAAAAGATTAACAGTGTATGATGAATGTGACTTGTCTTCCATGTTTCAAAATTGTATAAATCATGGCCACTGAAAATTTTTGGGTCAATTTATTTTGACAAATAAGCTGCTTCCCACATCATAGAAACCTCTCAACTGCTCCCTAGGAGAACAGAGACAAACTTCCTTCACAGAAATTCTGTACCAGGGTTTTTCAACCAGGCCACTAGGCCTACTGTATACTACTCTTATTAGCACCTCATTCCTCTGTACACACATTGTTCAGTTTATCTTTCCTACTCCTTTTCCCCCAATTGTGCTCCTGTTAATGTTTTGTCTTTTTTCTCATTCACACTATACTCCAATAGGCTAAGTACCTCCCATTTCTTTACTGTCCCTCCTGATTTCCCACTACTCTTTCCACTTTTTCTATTCTTCGAAAATAATTTTTTATGGCCCCTACATTCTCTTATGGTTCTCCTTAACCCTACAAGTCTGCTTAGGGCCACAGTCCTGACCCTCCCTTTCCCTACATCTGTACTTTTTCCATGCTCAGCTTCCACTTGTACCCTGAAGATGGGAGGCTCCTCCTCCACACATCAGTAAACATCTGCCTGACTACATGGTGTGAAATCCCAGTCACTGTCAGTCAAATCTCTCATAGATATTAAAGTTGCTGGATAATTTTCCTGAATTCAGCATGACTAATGGGGATGCAGTGTATATTCCATGAGATGGGAAATGAATTCTTAAATGTTATTTATATTAGTTTCATGCTTCAGAGACTTAAAATATGACATGGAACAAAATTAAAACCTGTGGGTATCCTACTTACATTTTCTTGCATCCACGCAGTCCTGACTTTCTGAGTGTGTTGGTGTGGGAGGGCCCTCTCCTATTGATGTGTTGTTAGTTGTGTCCACTTTCAGCGGTTGCAATGGTTGGGAAGGATGTTGGTTATTAAGACCAGTACTCCCTCCTCCTCCCCCTGTTCCTACAGTTCCTGGTTCAAGGGACACCTGTCTTGAAAGAAGCAGGGCTGTCTGATTGGTCTGTAGGGCTTTCTGAGGGGATAATTCTGGCTGTTCCAGATTCTTGGCACCCGTAATCTGAGAAAGCAGACGTGATAAGTTGGCCAGGGACACAGGAGGGCCTGTTGCAGCTACAGAACCCTGAAGTGGTGCAGGGACCATGGAAGGAGTTGAAGATGCTGAGGACTGTTGGACAGGCGATGGGATTTGCTGAGTACTGGACTTACCAGATGGCTGGTATAGGTTCCTGCCTGGAGCTAAGGAAGCAGTGCTAGTGGGAGTGGAGATGTGAGGATGAGATATTAGATGTGGAAGGGCATTTGCAAGCAACACTGGTCCCGTTGTGTTGGATTTGTGATGCTCTGACACCTGAGCTTGTGTCTGCTGCTGCTGCTGTGCTTGTGGCTGAGTTTGGGGTGCTGGCTGCTGCTGTTGGTGGGATGTTCCTCTGCTGGTGGGTGTGTGTGTATATGATGTTTCTGATGTTGGCGTGCTGTCACCTGGGGAGATGTCCATGTCTTGTGCCTGAGACTCTCCTGCCAAACAAAGACAGCACAAATTTCTCTACTAGAGGCATGATTAACCTCCACATCTTTACCAGCATGTAACAGCAGTTAATTTAACATACTAACCAACAAAGTAAAGGAAAAACACAATAATAGTAATTCATTCTGCTCAATGAAATGTGACTTACATTACCTTATTTTAGCATTCAACTCTGCCTTTAGTATAAGCACTCCAGTAACAACTAAAATATTGTGACATGTTGCGCAAAGGAGAACCCCCCCCCCATCAGCAGTGACGCGGCGGGTGAGTCAGCGCTCCCCTCCCCCTCCTCCGCACGGTAACGTAACGGTGATGCAACCGGATTGTTACGGTAGTAACAGCGGTTACTACCGCTAGCGTTACTAGCAACATGGCGCCAGGTAACAAGGGTGCCTATTACGTGGCCGTTTTCCATATTGTCCGATCAAGGCTACATAAGGAGCAGCGAAGGCTATTCACAGTGAGTTGTACTGAGTCAGTCAGTCCTGGAGCTACCTACGAGTCAGTCCTCGAGCTACCTCCAAGTTAGTTCCGAGTTAGCCAGCAACCAGTCAGTTGTATTGTGGCATTTGGAGTGTACTATTTGTGATACTGCAGATAGCAGTAATCGTAAATCTGTAATTTGGGTGATTGTAAGTGCGAATGTGAAATAAAATTCCCTACATCAAATACAGCGTGAAGTTATTTGTCGCGATATACGCCCGATACGCGACAATATCATATAAAACTTGAAATTTTCACAGCAACTAAATGTGATAAAATGTTGGGTACAGCCAAGCCAAGGCACGTGGACTGCCTAGTGAAGGAGGGCCATTGAGAACCAGCTTCAGGCCAATAATTTATATAGAAATAATGGTTTCATTTAAAGATGGATGTGGTATACTCCCATCAACATGTATCCTCCATCACTTAACAGTACATGTATACAACAGAATGTAGCAATAGGTAGGCCGCATGCCAGCATGTGTCAAGACATGATGTCTGTGACGTGACACAAAGAAAGGAGCACAATTGAAATAAATGAGATTATGAAAACTGCCGCACACAACGGTCTGAGTCATGTCACAGACATCATGTCTTGATGCAGGCCAGTGTGTGGCCTACCTATTGCTACATTCTGTTGTATATATGTACTATTAAGCGATGCAAGATACTGGCCTGAGTCATGATGCTGACGTCATGACTCAGACAGTTGTGTATGGCAGTTTTCATTTGTTTGAACTGTGCTCCTTTCTTTGCGTCATGTCACAGACATCATGTCCTGACTGTTACATGTCTTGATACATGCCGGTGTGCAGCCCACCATATGCAGATATGCATCTTATCGAGCTGGCTATCCACACAGACGTCATGAATATGTCATCCAATGTTAACAGCTTTCAAGTCAATAGTGAATATGTGGTGTGAACATTTTCACCTACAAATTTAATGAACTGTTCTGCACAAAATGTCACCTGTCATTCAATCATCATCATTCATTAATGTGCCAGTTACTACAAAATAATCTACATTCTTTTCAATGTCATTGTGTGAATCTAATAAATGTTCCATACTACTAATATCTAAACTTTTTGTCAGCTGTTGCTTTGACAGCACAGCTGATCTCTTCATACTTCTAGTGAGCATTAGAGTATCGGCTGGGGATCTAAATGATTTATTAGATCTCAAGATAGTCTTACAGTCAGTATATAAAAGCAAGCAAACATAATGAAATGTTCTTTTCTTGAATGAATAAACAATCTGACCAGACCTGTGATGACTTTCAAAAAGAAGGCAAAAAATGTGATGACAGCATTAAACAATTTCTTGATCCATTTACAAATCCCCCCCCCTCTCCCAACATACGCATAGAATATGAGAAGGATCAATTAGTTCTGACATAGAGCTCTTTGATTCCTTCCAAATATCTCTACCTCTCAGTCAGATTCCTCAATCAATGGAGTACTAAAGTGTTCAGTGATGAGACAGAAAACTGCAGTAAAGAATGGCGGGTAATTTAATTTGCCATACTAGGATTTCTAATGGTATAAATACAACAAAAAGTTCAGATCTTCATTTTTCAGTGCTTACCAGACTTAAAAATTAGTTATGCAGAAGCTGCCTCAAGATAATGTAGTTTTAATGACATTTGGAATAAGAGGGGCTGTGATATATGATATGCAGGCCTGACATGACTAATCAGCAATCTTACCATCAAGATGTTTTCTCCGATCATGCACATCAGTCTCATCCCGGCTGCTGCTGGACTGGCTGTTCCAGTACACATCCCTTTTGTCTGTCTGGCGTGAAGATGCTGACTTTGGTGCGGGATCCCTCGAATTACTTATTGAGGGCCGAGAGTTGGAATGTTTATCATGTGCTATAAAAATATACCAGCAGGCTGTAATAGAAGTGAAATCAACAACCCTCTATGTACATTACTAAATATTAAACGTTTTTCACTTACAGGAACGACTGGAACTGCTGCTATAGTTTCTATCAACTTCCCTGTCTCTGGCCTTATCTCTAATGCGCTCACGTTCCATCCACTCCTGAGGTTTCTCCCATTGTGACACCTCTGTCTTGCAATTGTAATAGTACTTCTTCCCTGATGAACTGATGTGTTCTGACCAGTCTCCCACCCGAGCAATACGGTCCCTTTCCTCGCGTTTTTCCTGCAAAATTATATCATGACATTTCATTTCTCAAGCTTACTTCCAATGTCTAGGAAATTACAGCCTTAGCATTAAATATATTTAAGGATAGTATAAATTCCCCCAGAAGTACAGTATGCGCCAAAATAAAACAGTACTGAAAATGAAAAGACTTCCTGTTGATACCACTGTCTGCTCATGTGAAGGGCCCTTACATGACAGAACCTCTTTCCTTTTTGATGCTAGTGGGGTGGGACTAAGTCCCTTGTACTGCGGCCACTTCTGGCCTATTGTACCAGCCCAAGATGATAGGTGAGGGTGACTGTGGAGCAATTGGTGGAATGAAGATTGGCAGGGGAAACCAAAGTACTCCGAGAAAACCTGGCCCAGCGCCACTTTGTCCACCACAAATCCCATTTGATCAGACCCGGGATCCAACCCAGGCCACTGTGGTGGAAAGCCAGCGACTAACCGCTTGAGCTATGGCACGGTCAACAGAACCTTCTCAAATCCTGAAGAAATGGTGTGATCACTATGTCCCTGTAGCATTGTTGGGTGACGGTAAGAGCATTGCCATCCTCATCCTCAATGAAATAGGGGCCTAATATACCGTGTGCTGAGATGGCACACCATATGTTCACACGTGTACTATGTAGCAGTTTCTGGATGATAACATCTGGCAGCTCAAAACCAAGGAAGCAAGTTGTTTGGCAACCACTTCCGTATGAGCGGAAATAATACTCAATTATGAATACTTTTCCCTCCATCGAGAGACCCATTTCCAACAACTGCACAACACAACTTCCTTTTCACTAGTGGGAACATGTGTGGCTGGAGCTATGCCCCATCGACAAACGCACATGTGCGTTCAAGATGCGCAAGTTTAAGTGCTGCATATTTTGGCACATACTGTATTTCTATCACTGCAGCTATATTAATAATATCTATAACAGGATTCATGGAAAGAACTTTTGATTTCCACTTTCCTTTAAATGCCAGGGACAATGACATCTCTTCACCAATGACACTTGTACAGCCATTTTTGAACATGTCAAGCCATGCGTACACCTTCCACTGTGTCAAAACAGTGTTACCATACTGAGTTTGTAGTTTTCAGTAAATTTCTACAACACATAAACCTGCAGCCCACAGAAGTCGAATCACTGCATGCAACAATTCTTTGGTGCATGTGGTAAGCAGAGTGGCCAAGCTGATGCCACTGTGGCAAAAGACAAGTGAACAATAAAAGTGAAATTAAGTAAGTCACAACAGACAGGGAGGCTCCATGCTTGTGGCTGCATTCACATTCGGCAGTGGGGCCAACTGCAAATAAAAATATGAATATTTTGAGGATATGTCTTACTTATCCTCACATGATGTATACAGATCTGTATTACATATGATAATTCATGGCAGTTCTTGTATAAAAATATCTTTAACACATTTCATCCTGCAGCTACATCTTCTACTTTATTCTAAGTTCATGATTACAAACAAATTGTTCTCTCTGCCCTGTACAATTTCACATGCCTTCACACATAATGTAGAAAATGCCAGCCACATGCTGATAATCACTCACATCTTGCACACTGTCACTGTCTTCACTTTCAGTTGCTTCTACAGCAACAGCTTCTTGAGCAGGTATATCATAAATTACTCTAGAGTAACCATCTGAATGAAACCAACTACTGTCAACATCTGTAACTCCTGGCCCTCCATTTTTCTGTTTCTACCCTAAGCAACTATGTCTGGCTACCACACCATGGATCAGGTTCTTTTATTCCTATTCAGTGAGATAAACAAATGCTCTATGCATTACTTTGTTGACCTACATGTGTTGTACAAACTGACAATATATAAACTAAGGAGCACGTAGTAGGCAAAGCTGTAAACTGTATTATGAATTACTTACATACATCCATACACATTTAACAAAACATCTGCGTCAAAGTGTTGAATGTAAAAGTACAGCATTTATTTTTCTCATCAAGTTCCTTATCTAAAAGTTAGGTCTATAACTTATGTAAAGGTAAAAGTAAAGTTATCCCTTTCCTTAACTAATTAAACACTACACCATGAAAGCACACGGGGGAGTGAATGTATAGATCCACATTTTCTTGACCTCAGCACTAGTTAAGAGGTGAGTGGTCAGCTTCATGCCCCAACTGCTTTAACCCCTGGGAGAGAGTCCCTAGTACCCATTGGATAGGAGGTTGGGTGAACCCCAGAGCCATCCTGGATGACATGGAGAAGTGAAAATTCTTGATGCTACTGAGACTCTGACCCCTCGGTCGTCCAGCCCACAGCCAATCACTATACCAACTATGCTATCCCGGCTCCCTCTGTAATATATGTAAACGTATAAATTTTATAAGTAAATGTGGTAAATACTTGAGAGTGGAAGAGAATCTTGCCCAAAATTTCTCCCTTAATTTTGTATAGTCGGGATATTTTATGGACCACTGCCACAGTAAAGCATGCCTTCAATGAGTTACATTATTTGCTCTTGGTGAATTAATGATAATATCAAGTATTAGAAAGTTTTTCACAGTTTCAGAATAAAGAAAGACTATCATAATTCCTTGATCAAAACTTTTGAAAAACATCACTAATCTACATGTTCCTTTACACACACACTTTTTTAAGAATTCAACTCTACGTAAGTACTCTACTCATTATAGTATGCAAACTATCATACTTGACAAGAATTGTGAAGAGGCTTCCGCTGTGATTCCCGAGATGATGCATTCTGCGCTGTTAATTTAATAGGGTGAAGAATAATTTTCTAAAAAGAAAATATAACACAAATTAGAAAGCCTGTAAACTACAATGTATACACAGTTTGTCTTCCACAGAAAATGCCACTAATCCAGTCACAAGTAACTTAAACTCTGCAATATACCATTAACAATTTGCATTAATTGACATAATTTTAATGTATAAATGATAAAAGAAATATATGAAACATTCAAAGTATCCAATGATGATCATATGTATTAACACATGTATACCAAATCATCTTCACATTAATCTTGCTGTTATTACCTTAAGATTTAATCAGAATATTAATACTAGTATACTCCAAAATTAAACTTAAAAGTTGAACTCATGGAAGGCAAGATACAAGAATGCAGGAATGTGTGTACAAAAGGGGCCTTTTTGCTAAACACAATGATTTAAAAATCAGTCAAAAACAGCTTGGATTTCTTGGACGTTTTCGCACACAAACTCCATGCAACAGAGTCATTCATCAGGAGCTGAAGTTATTTAGCATGTCACAAGAGCCTGTTAGTGGATCCATACTCAAGAGACAGGTTAATCCACTCCACACCCCCCACCCTATTTCTCTAAAATGTATTTTAACACTATGCTCCCAACTGTGCCTAGGTTTTCCACCAAGTGCACTTCTTGCATTTCCTGCACTCTCTCAAGTTTACTTAAGAAAACACAACATTCATTCATTCATTCATTCATTTACATTCCATGGTTCCTTACATGGCTAGAAAACCACTGGATACAGAAACAGTCAATGATAAACAAGATAAGTCATGGAAATTACATAAATACAACTTAATTATACTTAATCCATCACAACTGCTCATATTATCCATGAGAAATCATTATGAATAAATCATTAAACAGTTATAAAGTATATACATAAAAACATGCATCATTCTATTCTCATACAAGATAATCAAACATAAGAATATGCTTCTAGCCGTCCAGCGTAAATAGTCTAAGATCATTAATTAATTCTGAAATGAAAATATTCTTCCAATGAGTAAAATTAATTTAAAAGTAGAAATCTTTTTAAGCAAATCTAAATTGTTTTGTGTCATGAGGTAAGTTCTTTATACTATAACAGAATGAAAATATGAAAAATAAATCATGTTTCCTGTAACATACGTGTATAAGGTTTAACAGTCCTCGCTGTTAATTAATAATTAATCCAAGAAATATGGTATTACTAGATTTGGCAATCTGATTGTTTCTGTACTCGCAAAATCATTTATATATAAGAGAAACAATAAAGGTCCCATAATCAATCCCTGGGGAACGTCATTATTAACTTTGCCCTATCTGGAATGAATATGCTAATTATTAATTACAACTCTCTGGTATCTGTTTTTGAGGTGGGATTTTACCAATGCACTGGCTTTACCAACTATTCAGTAAAATTCCAGTTTAGATAATAAAATATAACTGACACAGTCAAAAGCTTTATTCAAATCACAGACAATAAAAATTAATATTCTGATATTCAGCACATTTAATATTTCATTAATTAATTTATACATGGCCGTTTCTGTAGATGAATTACTTCTAAAATTATATTGTTCTTTTGCTAATATGTTGTTACTCATTATATGTTGGTGCAGTCTTGCATACATAACCTTTTCAACAACTTTTGAATAGGAAGTTAATAATGCAGTTAATCATATTAGTTTTATCTCCATTTTTAAATAGTAGTTTTATTTCTAAATATTTCAACCATGTGGGGAAGACACCAGTTGCAAGGGATCTGTTACAAATATAAGTTAATTGCAAACTAATGAAAGGCATGCCGATTTTTAGAATTTTAACTGAAATTTCATCATACTCATTGGAATTTTTTTATTTTAAAGATTTAATTATCTTTTCAGTTTCTTTACTAGAAGTATAGTTGAATTTAATTTTAGGGACGGGAGTCCTGAAAACTTGAGAGAGGCAATTCAAATATTTGTCAGTTTCAGCCCATAATGCGGCCAACACTTGCATTACTAGTATTGATTTTGTCAGCTATAGTTAGAAACTAATTTAAAGAATCTGTTATCATATGATGATTATCAGTTAATTTCACAACAATATTTAAAAACTGTATACCTGATTTATTAATTTTTCTACCTGTGACTGATTTTATAATGCTCCAAGTGGCTTTCATTTTGTTATTAGAACTAAAAATTAATCTATTATAATAAAGATTTTTAGCTGCTTTAATAACATTGGACAAAATTTTGCAGTATGTTTTATAATATTATTTTAGGTTTTGATCACTACTATCCATAAGAGTTATACAGAGCTCTTTTGTGCTGACATGAAATCTTTATACCACTTTCATCCATGATTATAGTTAGTTTTCAACTGAACTTGTTTTTTTGGAAAGTTAGAGTAGAATATTCTTAAGAAAGGAGTTAAATACTGTATCAACATCCTGATCAACAAAATACTGTCCCAATATTCATAACTTAATTGAATCAAAAAGTCATTCACAGATGACTATTTAAATTTCCTTACTAATTGGGTGCAACTGCTCATGTATTTGTAAGTTAATATTATTTAGGTATATAATCTGGCCATCATGATCAGACAGATCATTAACAAACGGGCTTATGGTATAATTTCCACTTCTGTTAAGATCAGTAAAGGGCCGCACCATAGCTCAAGCGGTTAGTTGCTGGTTTTGCACCGCGGTGGCCCGGGTTCGATCCCAGGTCTGGTCAAGTGAGATCTGTGGTGGACAAAGTGGTGCTGGGGCAGGTTTTCTCCGAGTACTTCGGTTTCCCCTGACAATCTTCATTCCACAAATTGCTCCACAATCACCCTCACCTATCATCTGGGGCTGGTACAATAAGCCAGAAGTGGCCGCAGTACAAGGTACTTAGTCCCACCCTGCTAGCAATAAAAAAAAATAAGATCAGTAAAAATATTATCAGTTATAGAGATTAATTATTTTGGATTCTAGTAGGAAAGTACATAAATAAACATTACATTCTAAGGAGCAGTATCTGCATTACCAGTGAATCATATAAGAGATTATAATTAAAATGAAGCAGGAATTCAGATGATGCCAGCAGGGAAGAAAAGAAACAAAGAGAAAAAACCATAAGCTAAATACAGAGTTAATACAAATGATTCATTCCATTTCAAAACACTATATTGGTCGCCTGGTGCTTTTCCGTTTACACAGACAATCAGTATCCTTAAATTGCTGGTACCACCGCAGAATGCTGTTTACATGGTGGTTCTTTTCTGTGCTTTGCTCTGAATGCATGCTGCACTGTAATAACAGACGAACATCTCGCATATTTCAACACACAAAAACTCTTTTCCAGCTTTGTCACCATTCTGTGAGGCACTGCATTCATGCTGCCAACTGGTGTATCACGATACAAACTTGGTGAGTTTGCAGTTCTTTTCATGTATCAATCATATTTGTATGTGTAATACTTTGGAAAATATAGTGGTTTTGAAATGGAATGAATCATTTGTAGTAACCCTGTATTACATGACAATGCAATAACTCAAGCCCACTGAATCTTGATTGTTCAATCTTACAGTACTATGTGGATTTCAACCATCCTTTTCATCTGTTTCTATATGCACTTTGTATTTAAACCAGCTGGATTATTTTCAGCCAGGAAGAGCACAAAGAATTCTCCAATTATGGCAGACATATTTCCTAAGCGTATTCTTTGCACATTTGTTTACATAATTTGCCTTGGTATTTATTTAGTTGCTAATACAAATCCTGCAGTGGGATAATCAGAACACAATATACAGGGTTTGTCCGAAAAGTAATGTCAGTGATTTTATTGTGAAGTGACTATACGTCGCAGCACGCTCAGACTGGTTGGGATCGGTGCAGGGGGAAGTCAGCTTATGAACGCGGGGTCACTTAGTTGTCTCCGAACTTCCTGAGAGTGACGAAAGGCTTTTCCGTGAAACTCATTTTTGTCTCCCGTGCAAGCCGCAATGCAGCGCTCCTTGGAACAAAGGATTGCCATCAAGTTTTGTGTGAAAGCTGGCAAGTCTGCAGTGGAAACTTTTCCCATGATAAAGATGGCCTTCGGTGATGATTGTTTGTCGGAAGGTCAGGTATACCGGTGGCACAAGGCCTTTTTAGAAGGCTGTGAAGAGGTCGGCAATGAAGCCTGCGCTGGACGGCCATCAACAAGCACCACCGACGAAAATGTGACGCGTGTGAGAGAACTTTTCAACTCAGACCGTTGTTTGAGTGTTTGTTTAATGGCACAGACATTAAACATTAGAAAAGTACCGTTCACGAAATTGTCACGAAAAATTTGCAGATGCGAAAAGTGTGCGCAAAGCGGGTACCCAAAGTGTTAACGGACGACCAAAAGTCGCGCAAAGTTGAAACGTGCCAAGAACTTTTGGACTTATGTGAAAGTGACCCTCACTTTTTAGATGATGTCATCACAGGTGACAAGACTTGGGTGTTTGAGTACGACCCCGAAACAAAAAGGCAAAGTGCCGAGTTGCACACCTCAGCATCCCCTCGTCCCAAGAAGGCCAGAATGAGCAGGTGAAAGGTTAAGGTTATGCTCATTGTGTTCTTTGACCTCAGGGGGCTTGTCCACCATGCGTTTGTGCCACATGGTACAACAATCAACGCCAAATTCTACGTGGAAGTGCTAAAGAGACTTAAACAAAGGGTTTATCGCATCCGACCCGACATCGTGGACGATTGGAAACTTCACCATGACAATGCGACAGCCCACACTGCCTTCCTCGTGACCGGCTTCCTGACTGATTCAAAGGTGCCAACAGTTCTCCAGCCACCCTACAGTCCTGACGTGGCTCCCCCCAGACTTCTTTTTGTTTCCGCACTTGAAAACTCCAATGAAAGGACATCATTTTGGGACAGTTGATGAAGTCAAAGAGGCTTGCACCAAGGCTCTAAAGGACATTCCGGAGGAGGCCTACCATGACACCTTCGATGCCTGGAAATCTCGCTGGAAGCGATGTATCGATGCAGAAGGAGCCTATTTTGAAGCCTTTTAATGTGTTGTACCGATCTAATCAATAAATGTTTTTTAATTGGCTCAATGACATTACTTTTCAGAAAAACCCTGTACAGTTTATAAGTCAATCACAGTGGCTGTGCAGTCTAAGGCCTAACTGTCTTTGCCTACATGAACAGCGAGTTCACAGGTTCAAATCCCACTTGAGGCATGGAAGTCTGTGTGCATTTATTCTGTTTGTGATGGTCTCTACATATGCAGTGGCCTTGTGACAGGCTGATCCCCTGTCCAAGGAGCCCTACTGACTGTGTACAGGATTATGAAACTGAAAAGGAGGCCAGGACCCATCAAAGGGCTATAGATCCACTGATGAATGAATGAATGAATGAATGAATGACTACCGTTGAGAATGAGATATCATCAGCTTAAATACTGCACAGAATAATCTTCTTTCAATGTTGTAACAACACATTTCCTCCAAAAGAAATGGTGGTGGTGGTGTGGCGTAGGGGGGAGGGCCAATAATCCATTTCATTGCAGATACAAATGTCTCATTTCAAAGCTATTAACAATAAAAAGAGTCAGAAACAACAATTAAGCTGTATTTCAGCATGGATGTTCTTTCTGCTGCACATCTTATTCATCCAAGTCCATTTTGTTTTGAACACAAAACCCATGTCCATATAGACCATAAAATAGATATACATTCACACATACATAATTTCCACATAATGCACGTTTCAAGTTTCATACAACTACAATACATTTATGTAGTAATACACTTTCCTGATTTCATAAACATATTCATTTTACAGAATATTCATCTATGTGTATGTGTACTGAAGTTTGTTGTAATGGCTTCTTATAAAAGACAAACATGCTCTGCATGGTATAACAAGAAATGGAAGTATGCTCATCAAAAAATAATGATAATCTAAAAGAGACTGCCAGCACATAGGGGGGGACTCTGGTTTCAAACTTTTTTAAATATGATAATCAGCTGAACAATATAGTAGGAAAGTAATATCTGCTAAAAGATGCAGGAATGTCTCAAGACATGGACTCCACTATCTGACAACCACACAGAGGTTGCAACACAAATATTACTGGCACACTGTTAGGAAGAAAATGTCTGCATGGAACACCTGTGAGATTAAGATTTTTCCAAATTTATGCAGTGTGATGATCATGATACAGCAAAAAATTTCCTTAGTGCAATGGTTCCTGAACTTCTAGCCAGGTGCCTGCCTTTCAGTTTTCATCAAGCCCTCATACACCTCCCAGTCTTTACATCGCTCAAATAAAAATAAATATTTATATTCACAATTATATTGCTATTTATGATCAACTAACCTGTAATTAGCAGTGCCAAAACTGCGAGAGAAAAAATTCAAATTTTTAAATTACAAATGCTACATGGTTCTCCATATTGGGCAATGATCAATGCCAAAAATGTTGAAATCTAATCAATCTAATTTTTTTTTTGCCTGAATTAACAATTATGCTGGATGCATACAGAAAAATACGATTAAATACAGCTAAGAATAATTATTTTGGCCGAATCTGACTTTACCCCCCTTATTTTGTCTTCACATTCCCCTACAGCCCCTTCATCACCTGACCTCCAGACAGAGAATCACTCCATTAGTGCATGCACTAAGAGCAACACTTAGGCAAGTCATTAGTGCATTCAACAAGAGAAAACAATCAGGAGAGTCCAATTCGCCATTTACGCTTACAGAAGCACTGTATGCCCAACAGAAACGAATAACACATTTCATTTCTAGGATAATTTTTCTCTTTCATATACCATGCTTTTTGTCTGACATCAGTAATGACAACATGCAATTGATACATGAGCAGTGCTTCATATAAGGTAAGCACGGCACAAGGGCAGAAAGAAGTACTTGTTATGATTGTCTATCACTCATATACTTTTTACCAAATTACCATTCCTACACAAAATTATAGAATTTCAGTTCAGTAACAGGTACTTTTTATGAATATATACAAAGCAGCATACTGCTGTGATGAAAATGTCGCAGGTACAAAAGTCAGTTAACAAAATGCCTGAAAAGGAAGAATAAAAGCAAGATGCTTACTTCTGTGCTACTCCTGTCGTGATTTGTCCTATGTTCTGAATCTCGGCTCTCCCGACTCCGCTTATCTTTTGGTGATCTTGCGCAGTCTATCAAAACAAGACAGAAAATCAAATAAAATTCAGTACACCTATTAACTCTAGAAAAAGCAAAAAACAATTTCTACAAGTACCAACAGTATGCTGTTTACATTTTGTAATAATTATATCAAGACCTAACACAAGGAATTGGTAGCAACTTCTGCCATATTAGTTTACTATAAATAAACACTTGTAATATCCACATGTCAAGCATGAACAAGGTAATTACACTGAATGAAATAAAATCAACAATTTCTCCTAAAATACGAAGCAAGAAAATCTGTGGAATGGATCTCAAGATTGTTAGTTAAAAAATGTCAATCCGGTAAGGCGATAACATAAAAAGAACTTAACTATCTTTGTATATTTTATGTGGGTGAAATAATATTATAAATATCATCAATGTCCTGTAGCTTAGTGTAAAAATACAGGAAAATAAAAGTCTGGAAGCACTTGTAATGTTTGTGTATCTCTTCTTTGCAAATTTTGTAATCTGTGAAAATGGACAACACAATACAGGAAACATCAGAAGTGACTCTTACATGCTAGGGTATTAAGTTGGAGATGTTCTTACGAACAGTGGCACTGAAGGTATCCTACAAAACTTATATCTCAGCACTGAATACTGTCAAAGTTACAGAAGTATTGTCATTAAACTCAAAATGTGGTACATAAACCAAGAAGTTTATGAAATTCTTAATCCATAAATTAACTAAATGTTGCATCATAAAAATACGTAGGTCAGTCAAAAAGTTCCCGGAATTCCCCTGCAGATGGAGAATGAGCAATAAGATAGCACACACACTGTTGTGGTGGGAAGCTCAGCATGTCTGCTCGCACGTGCAACAGGTCTGGACAGGTTTCAGTGTGCAGTGTCGTTACTGCTCCGTTTGAATTAGACGTGAGTGCTGGTCATTTGGCGCAATGTAGCAGTTCGAACAGCGTGCGAATATCAAGTTCATGTGCAAATTGGGAAAATCTGATTCAAAAATGCTATCGGCCCTGCAGCAAGTTTACGGTGATACTGCACTAAAGAAATCCACAGTTTACGACTGGTTTTCCCAGTTTAAGAATGGGCAGGAGACGTTAAGAGGATGACCAGTGCAGTGGGAGACCTTCGACATCCAGAACCAAAGAAATGATTGGAAAAGTGTGACAACTGATTCAATGTGATCGAAGAATGACCATCGCGGAGTTGGAGCAAGAAGTTGGTACTGTTACTGGCCATTTCTACATGCAAGTTTTGCAGAGGTTGCACGATGCGGTTTGGAGGAAGCAGCGCGACAAGTGGCAGGGACAGTGGTTTCTGCATCACGATAACGCACCAAGCCATACATCGCTTGTTGTGCAGCAATTCCTTGCCGAGAAAAACATTCCTGTCATCACTCAACCACCATACTCTCCAGATCTCACTCCGAGTGACTTTTGGCTGTTCCCTACTCTGAAAATGGGCCTCAGTGGGACATGCTTTGCAACCATGGAGGACATCAAATCGAATGTGACAGCTGACTTCCGGAAGATTCCAAAAGAAGCCTTCCACCCCTGCTTCCAACAATGGCAGGATCGATGGAGCAAGTGTGTGTGCATGCAAAGGTCCTACTTTGAAGGTGATTAGGTAAGCACTGCTGTATGTCCTACCATTAGAGTGCTGTACCACCATTCCAGGAACTTTTTGACTGACCCTCGTATATGTGATTTCATAAGGATGAGAAACCTCCATATTTTGCTAGGATTACATCTTCTTGGTCAGACAGCCCATTATCAGGGGAAATGGCTGGCTGACAAAGAGAAGTAGAATGGCTCTCTAAATCCCCATATGTTTACTTTGTGGGAACATTTAAAAACCTATCACTTAGAAACACCACCCCTGAATACTTGGACTGCATAAAACAATGTATTCAAGAAGAGTGTAAGACAGTAATTGATGATACACTGATGAATTGCTTGGTGCCAGAAGTTCATACATGCAAAACAGAGTGGATTACAATTTAGACGTTCATAACTATAACACTATGGTTCTGTACCTCTGTTACACCCTATGTACAACGCAAGCAAAGTACAGTTAAAGAGTCTTAAAAGACAATTCAGTTTTTAATATGACTCCACAAAGTGCTAGTTATCAGAAATAACGTCAATTATACTCCTTATGGTAATGTGTATATTTTCACTTGCTAGTAATGTTTAAAGATATCTGCTCTGTATGTACTTATTCTCTGATAAAGGGAGAAATAAAAATAATGGGAAAAAATCTGTGAAATACTTAACAAAACCAACCCTCAAAACTTCTGGCTGTGTAAGTACTGCATGAATACACAGTCTTTATTATGCAGGAATAAAAATACATATGTTCATGCTCAAAATCAAATGCTTATTCATGAATAGAAAACACTTTATAATAATAATAACAACAGCATAAGTCCTTTTCACCCACAATTTTGACTTTGTTGAATACTTTATTTACTTATGGTTTATTTAATAAAACTGTAAGCATCTCAGGCTATACAGCATCAAATTATTAACAAATGATGAACTGCAAAGCATGTGGCAAAATATGAGACATTACCATAGCATATTCTAGAAGGACTGAGGAAAGACATGAAAACCTTAACCAGTATAATCAGTGGGCTGACATTTGAACCTGGAACCTTCTGAATACAAAGCAGTTTTCCTATTGCCTTACAGAAGAACAAACATTCATCAAAAGTATGAGAACCCTGGACATCCTTCTACCCAAAAAAAGAATAAGCTGGTATCTCAGGTGCATGATTTGATGTGAAAATGACAGAAGATTGAATTTTCATAAAATGGCTGAAAAGATAAGAGAATTTCACATGGTTCATTTAAAGCTATTTTTATTGAAAAATCTTAAAGTCTGCAAAGATGTACAACTGCTGAAAAAGGAGAAGAAACAAAATGGCTTGTCTGTGATATATGAACTGTTTCAATGTGCAGAAACAATGAAAACTTCCCAATCACATCATGACAGGTGCTGAAAAAGGGGCCTATACTTATGACCCCAAAACTAATCAGCTTTCAACATAATGGAAATTCCATTCACTGCTATGACTGAAAATCATATCAAGTGCACAGCATTGTAAAACCAAAGTATATTGAGTCATTCAAAAATATAATATACTCTTCAAGGTAGGAACGTTGGATTTACAGCTTATAAGTGATGCCTTAACTGCCATTATTTGGCTAATGTCAGCTTACCACCTAACAGTGCTAGACTGAGTGTGACTGCTTGCACTGATTTTCTGGAACTGGAACACCACTGAGGTGCAGTGAAAAGTACAATTGATAATGGACATGTGCATAACTATCCTTTGTGATTGAATCTGTGAGATCTAGGACAATAGTTGACAATGATGGGAGATTAATTCCCATTAAAATAGACCCTTTTCATCGCATTCACACATTCCACCATTCGTACCAGTGTTGATGCTTTTACTCATTTATGAGGGTGTTGTGCACAATTTGTTAACTAGTAATGAATATATCTGTTTACACAAGCTGCGATGTCTCCATGATACAGTACTTATATAAGAATCTGGTGACTGGGAAATTTAAAATGATAGTGCATCTGACTAAGCCCAGCTTCTGTGGCTATTTTTTTCTCTATACACAACATTCTGCAAGTGATGCAGCCTCCCCTACTCATTATGTGTGATCCTGTGACTTTCTCATTGCCCTAAACTTAAAAATATGTTGACAGGCAAAATACATGATGATGTAAGAACAATGACAATGCTGCAATGGGGCAGCTGCCAGTTTTGAAGAGTGAGTTTCAGCGGTGCATCCAACACTGGTAGGAATGGTGGAATGTGTGAATGCGATGAAAAGGGTCTATTTTAATGGGAATTAATCTCCCATCATTGTCAACTATTGTCCTAGACTTCACAGATTCAATCACAAAGGATAGTTATGCACATGTCCATTATCAATTGTACTTTTCACTGCACCTCAGTGGCGTTCCAGTTCCAGAAAATCAGTGCAAGCAGTCACACTCAGTCTAGCACTGTTAGGTGGTAAGCTGACATTAGCCAAATAATGGCAGTTAAGGCATCACTTATAAGCTGTAAATCCAACGTTCCTACCTTGAAGAGTATATTATATTTTTGAATGACTCAATATACTGAATAAAAAGGGACCAAATCATGATGATGTACAAAGCACTTTACAACACAATAGACAGCAAAGTTCATTGTAGTTACATTATATTTTAGGTATTTCCATAGCGTTATGTGCTCTTTTTAGCTGTCTTATACTTTAGGTACTTTACAAGTGTGACGTACTGTACACCAATTTATTTCAAATATATAAGAATCCATGGTATGCAGCCATTTACCAAACTTATGGGAATCAGACTGAACTTATGTAACATGACTGCATAAAAGTTTCTGTTTCAAGTTGGAAGCTCAGGAAACTCATCCTATATGGGTAATCTTCTCCTCGTCAGAAAAATATCTGTATCAGAGTCATCTGATGGAAGACAGAATAATAATAATGTTAGTTACTTATGATCCAGAATGAAAACATTACAATATGGTGACCAGGTACCTGAACATCTTAAGGGCATGCTAAAATGACATCTATCACCATGCTACAAAATTTCTTTATGATTTCTTAAGCTTACCAGACCTAACACAAACACAAACCAAAATATATTAAATAAAGTTAAATTAATGTCACCAAATTCGGATTTATGAGAAAAATATAACAAATTACAGTGAAGCTTTGAAACAATATTTCAACTTCTGTGGTAAAAATAATGTCTTGTCTATATACTGTGCAACTAAGTCAAAGTATAATGTGAACAGAATTGGACTAACTTACTGATGGCATTATTATGACATATCCCAACTGTGGCTACTAACCTAATCACAACAAAGGCTAATCTATCAAAAATTAATATAGCCCACAGTTTTGAATCATGGAAGTAAGCTGTTCATTATGTACACCTGTCAACTGTGCTGATGACTAATGACTATTTTCAAGCTGCAATAAAGATCAGTTCTGCATAACTGAAATTCAGTTTCAATGTCATACCAAACAAGAGTTCCAGATATATATGAAAACTATTACCACGTGATTCTTACCAGAATATTTCTCTCTGGATTTATAGTCTCTGTCTTCTCTCTCCTTCTCACGAATTTTCTGCAAATATGAACTCTTAGTTTGATAGTTTCTTTCCCGTGGGCTTTGTGAATCTGGACTGTCCGATCGATAGGAATTTCCATTGGGCGAGTCTCGCATTCTTTCATGGTTATAACGTCCATCATAGTTTCCTTTTGAACTGCTGTATTTTGAATTCTGAAATAGTATTTCGTTAAAAACATTATATTTTAAGTTCCATTGTGCATAATCCTCTACCTGCTGTCAGTTATTAAGTATGAAAATGATATCTTTGAGGTATATTTTCTGAAATCATGCATTATTATACGAAACCCTTCTGAGTGATTTCAGAGGAAGAAATATCAACACAATATTCTGCCTGCCTAGATACTGGTAAGGCAACTAAACAATGCCTATTTACATTACAGTTACAGAAAACAAAGCTCTGCCTTCCTATTGGCGTCAACAAATGCTACTTGATGCATCAAAATAATATTTTAACGAATAATATTCAGTATGTCAAAAGAAATCAAAATAATCAATGTTCCCTAAATAAAGGTCTGTGCCTTTTCACTGATTGTCGTTTGTTTTAACAGGCTTATTTCAATTCCTGAAGTAGTTGATTCCGTACGTTGTTTACCTGATATGGATGGGCTTGGTGTTTTTCGAAGTACCTAGAATGATACAAAATACAAAGTTATTAAGAATAAACACTATTCAGTACAAAAATTGACATTTAAATTGTCGACCTCCATCTCCAATTTACGGAATATGGCGAAGAGGTTGTGTCAGACGATTACGGATTTAAATTTTAAGAGCTTCGTGCGTACCCATCGTTAATCCTCTGAGGTTTCCTTGCATGCATTACCATCAATGCAAGTGTCTATAAAAGATGTGCGGCTCCTATTGCAGCCTTCTTGTTGATTTAATGTCATAAAAACAACATGAACGTCTATTTAACAGCAAACTTCCTTCTCAGACGCCATGTCACATTCGGGTACGTGAGCCCTATGATGGGCCCGGAGATCGTAATTTCATTGGCTAAATTCGTTGGTTCAGTTGGTGCACTCTCCGTAGATGCCGCCAGGGTCACGGAGTTCAGTATGGATGGAAAAGTGTTTGTATGTTTACGTAAGGAAAACATTTGGGCAATAAATCCCAAAATATACTTCAGGTGAAAGTGTACGGCATTTCTTTGGTATATTTTTCATAAATGAGTCTAAATACAGTTTTGTTTCTAAGGAATGTTCAAATTAAATTATGAGGTTATACACGGCCTTCTATAGATGGTTTTATTTCTTGTACCCGAAACTACTTTATCGGAACAATCGAAACAATTTTCTTCTGTCCTGTCTAATTCACGTAAGATGCACTCTGATGCAACATCGATTTCTGAAATTCGCGCCAAACTTTTATTATTCCATTACATGACATGAATGAGTGCTAACGAGCTAGGTTTGTCGATGTTAAAATATTGGTCATTTCGGTGGACAGTAGTGTCGATGAATGACACTGATAGTGTAACATCATTTTCCAGTATTTTATGTGATGCGTGCGAATGAATGTTAGCCCATCTATACGTTTTTTTCTTTTCGCAAAAATGAACGGTAGGGATAAGGGAGAGTTTTAAATAATCAGGATTAAAAATGACATCAGTATTACATCTCTCCCAGATATTCCGGGGTTGGGAACCTGTGCTTTCGAAGTTGAACCACATGCCAAGTTGTCTTCAATTTAAGTTTTTCTTTATTATTATTATTTCTTCCTTATTCCATTACATCTATAATAGGCAAAAGCCTTAGATACAGAATTGTGTCAATTTATCTTGCTAATACTCTTAAGCAATTGTCAAGAAGACTTATAAAATAAGACAATGTATGTTTACATCATAATACAATTTCCCTCTAGCATAATACATTAAAATTTAAGATAAAAGTTTCCATCAAAGGTAACAGAATATTTTGGTCAGTATTTGTGTGCAGGGGATGGGAAACGAGAAAATTTGGGAAAACTGAAGAAAAAGGACCATGCCTAATATGCTGAGAAATAATACAACTTTCTCTTTCACATCTTGCACTCCAAGCAGCCCCTTTCCTCAACATTCCACTTTCCACCAGGTTATTAGCAACTGCTGCAGTTCAATTGGCTAAGATTGGAGCTGAACTAGCCTGTAGCATCTCTATAGGAGTTGGCAGAAAGGCAATCAGGGATAATCAAAAGCAGAAGCACAATAGGTCACTGTAGGTTTCGGTGCAAGGGCTGAGAAGGCCCACCCTTTATACATTCATTCATTCAACTGTTGCAGTTTAGTTTTATATGAGCTATTATAATATAACATACCTACTTAACATATATTGATGTGTTTCATGTACAGTGATGTTCTCATTACTGTTGCTAGGAAAAGGAGAAAGCTGCTAAATAATCATTCTTGGCTGGGGATATACATACCATTAGTATCCTTTAAAAACACAGCACAGAGCTTGCCATTGTTACTGTGCAACAGTTTATACATATACTCACAGGAGTGGGACCTACACACTTGAGTGTCTTGATTTGATGTGGTTATTATCACATCCTTTCTGTAGCACCCTTTCTTTAACTACAAAGTTCACAGATGGTTGGTTCAAGCCCTCATTCTGCAAAATGTAAGCTTTCCAAGTCAGAATTCACATTTATGTCAGGCTTGATTCTGCCCTTCTGAATTTGTAGTAGCACGACAGGCATGCAACCCTCAACTGGTTGCAGAAGGCATTTCCCTGTATGGTGATCACCCCCACCAAACACCCTTTAGCTCCATACAGGTCTTCCTGTATTATATTTTCTCTTGGAAAATATGGACATATTGCAATGTGACCTGGGCATTCAGTTCAAGTGGGTTTCTCCAGACTGTTATCATGTTTGCTGTGTTGATTTCATTCATGGTATAAGCAGTTCCAGTCATCCTGCAACATTGTCTGGCTCAGAATTCTTTGAAGCTATACAGACATTTCTAACAGAACCCATAAAGTGCTTTTTGTATTTACCAGAATTATATCAGTTGAGGTGTGTTTGTAACATATATCCATGTATGGCACCATGAAAAGAGCTCTTATCTTTCCATTCTCAAGTTAAATTTCCTACCTGTTATGGAAACTTGCTGTAGCCCTGAAGAAGACTGGTTCTGTCCATTCCTCGTAAAATTTCCCTTTTCTCCTTAAAATAATGGATTTGTGGAAAAGTTTCTCTCTCTCACAATTCCACTTCTTGTCTTGACAATAAGCCAGTCTGCCCCTTAGGGGGATGTTTTTTTTTTTGTTCACTGCTTTCTTCTGGCTGAGACCAGGTTCATTTTTTTACCCCCCTCTCCTTGGGTCTCATGAGCACCCTCCTTGTAACTTCCTTGTATAACAAAGCCTATTTCTGAACCTACAGATTGCAGCCTTGAAGGTGGAGGGAGCCTGTGCCTCCAAAATGTATCTGCCCACAAAAATATACGATGTCACAATCCAGACCACAATCATAACAGTCATTGCCATGAAAACCTCAAAAATTTATGTCTCCATTTACTTCCTTGACCGTATTTTGACCATATGTATGGTCAGTATTTGAGCTATTGTCAATTCTGTATTATTATTTTCTGAAGGTTCATGCAATATTTTTAAAACAATTGTCTAATAAAACACTCCCACTACTGATTGTACTTTTTCCTTCAACCTTCACTGACCAGAGTTGCAAATTTAATTCTTCACTCTTTGCACAAGTAAAGGTAAAGATATTCCTGTGCTTACTTAATTAAGTACCATGTGAAGATGTATGAGACACCAGAGGTACAACCTCACCATTCTTAATCTGAGCACTAGATGGGAGTGGTCAGTTTCATGCCTTTGCTTCTTCATCCTTGGGGAAACACTCTGGCACCCACTGTGTAAGAGGCTGGGTGGACTCTTAGAACTGGTCTGGACACTGGAGAAAGAAAACTTTCTTGCTTCTGCCAGGAACTGAACTTCATTTCCTCAGCCATCCAGCTTATGAACTAGTCACTGTACTGACTGATTTATCCTTGCTCCATTTCCTTGGAGGGATTAAGAGAAGCCATGGGAAACCTTAGTCAAGATAGTCAGTTTTCTAGCCGAGATTCAATCCAAGTACCTCCTGAATACAATTCCAGAGCATTACTACTACACCAACCAACTCCATATAAGGAAATGTATACACACAGAACCAGCAGTATTGCTGAGGGTTTATATGCACCTTGCACATTAACCCTCATACAAGGAAATGTAAAAACAAACACACAACTAACTGCATTAATAATGACTGATGCACATTAACCATTAGTAATAGAGTTGGTTCTGCATTTGTTCATACACTTCCTTTTATGTGTATCAGATATAACTAGAGGCATCAAGCAGGTTGGTGTAGTGGTAATGCTGTAGAATTATACCTATGAGGTACTTGGTTCAAATCAGGCTGGGATACCACCTATACTGACTGAGGTATCTCGTTTTTTTTTTTCAGTCCTCCCAAGCAAATATTCACATAGTATCTCAAGTAGGCCATGGCCAAATCATTTTCAAGTTATTCATCGATCACCCTATCATTTGATGCCATATAGTCTCGATATTGACAGCATAGTAAAATAAACCACAAAAAAGCGACCTGAGGACATCATTTTAGAACCTTATTTTAAAGGGTGATTAGTCAAATGATTTTGAATTAGGAATATGACTGAACACTGAAATACAGCTGTCAAATTATATTTCTTAGAATTCTAGCACTGTAGTGCTGATAATCGAAAAAGAACTATCATAATGTATGGATCACATAAGTTTGCCTAGTGCATCTGACTAGTTATACCGAAGGAAAGGCCGCGCCATAGCACAAGTGACTTCTCACTGTGGCAGCCTGGGTCTGGTAAAGTGGGATTTGTGGTGGACAAAGTGGCGCAGGGGTAGGTTTTCTCCGAGTACTTCGGTTTCCCCTGCCAATCTTCATTCCACCAAAATCACCCGGGGCAGGTACAGTAGGCCAAGTGGATCCAACTGGACTCCACCCACCACTATGCGAAAATATACAGAAGAAAAAGCATTAAAGCTGGGAGACATAAAAAACTCCATAGTTTTCGTCCGCAAACGAACTATACTGACCGAGTAACCGCTGCTTTGTTGGCGAAGATAGTGCCAACTTTAGGGGATAGAGTGTGTTGTGTGGTCAGCACAACGAATCCCCACGGCCGTTAATTTTGGGTTTACAGACCGGAGCCGCTATTTCCTTGAAGTAGCTCCTCATGAGGCTGAGAGACATATTGTAATATTAACATGATTAATGTAGATATCTTATATTTCTCAGTTATTCTTATTACAATCTTACAAAATCTACACAGAATACATTAATTCATCATCATCAGTAATCTGTCAAACGACAGGTCCACAGTCTCTTCCAAAACAGTTCCTCCACTTAATGCGATCTAGAGCTTTCTCCTTCAAATGAGAATATCCTCTTCTGTCCCCAGGGTCATCCAGCATCTTCTTACGTCTTCTTGTCACTTCTATCTGCCCTTCTATCCTTCCTTCAGTAACTTCTTTTAGAAGGCAGTTACTGGGTAAGATATGACCAATCCAATTAGCATTCTGTTTTCTTATTTCGTGTAGGATATTCCTCTGCTCACTGACTCTAAATAACACTTCTTCATTTCTCACATAATCTGTCCAACTGATCTTCTCCATCCTTCTCCAACACCACATTTCAAAGCTTTCCAGGTGTTTCTGATCTACTGCCCTAAGTGTCCAAGTTTCAGCCCCATACAAAGCCATGCTCCAAATGTAGCATTTCACTAGTTTTTTCTCAAATTTAACTTTCCATTCCCCATGTCCTTGATAGCTTTTTCCACCTCACTTTGTAAAATATATGATCCTTTCTCATCTGTATCTACTTCTTCTTCCGGTTCCACTTCCAAGGTTTCTGGCCGATTAGGTTGATCATATAGTTCTGTAATATAATTTTCCCAAATTTTCAGCACTTGCCTCTGATCTACTATTCTATTCCCCTGGGAGTCTTCAATGCCAACATTTTGAATCCCATGGTTCTCTTTCCATCCTAGTTCTTTTGTCTTCATGTACATCAAATCATAACGTCCTGTCCTTTGAAATTCTATAATCTCATTACATATCTTCTCAAGATATTCCTTTTTGGCCCTGTCCGTGGCTCTTTCAGTTCATTCCTCAGTCTCCTGTATTTCTTCCTGCCTTCTTCATTGTTTACATTCCTCCATTTCCTTCACTCCTCCATTTTACTCATCGTCTCCTGTGTAACCCATGGTTTTCTTGCTATCTTCTCAACTTTACCAACCAGTTCACTAATGGTATCTAACATGCATTCTTATATATTGTTCCACTGCACTTCAGTATTTCCACTTTCACTTTCAATTGCACCGAGTTTCTCTTTTAGGGTCTCCTGCATGCTTTGTCTTTGAGCATATAACTTCTCCAAATCCCATCTAGGTCTGCGCTTTTGGAATCTTATAATTTTCTTCAACCTGGTTTGAAACTTGGCAACCAGTAAGTTGTGGTCAGAGTCAATATCCGCCCCAGGCAGCATCTTCACATCTTTCACACTGTACATTAATTACAACAAGACAAATCCAAGATGTGCATGACAGTTTTTAAGCAATGTTTTCTGTGCGCAGCAAGCTATAATAACACAGACAGAACTATGTTATGTGGTCCTTTAAGTAAGCATTTACATTGCAAGAAGTGCCCATAAAACCAGTAATTTAACGAGTTTACTTTTGCCCCATAGTAATTACACTTATGAACTCCTATGCAGCAGAGCCACAACTGATGAACACATTACACTATGCAGTGTGCATTTTCAGCTGACTGTGTAGGATTTGAGGTTGTCACAGTGATGGTTATGAAGACCTCTTTTAGAATATTGTCACGTGACAAATAACTTTACATTGGTCTTGGATTTAGTGAATCTTTATTGGACGCTCACACTTACACACCTTACAGTTATTATCGTTTGTGATATCACTTGACTTCTGGCCCAGTACTCCAATGTGACGTCTCAACTATCCTTTGCCGTGGTTGAATCTTAACTGTCTCTGGCGGTGGCTATTCCAAGACTGTTGTATGGTGGCTAGGTTCCAACTGTGTTGTTGCTGTCTGTAGCTCTCAGCTTATGTAGGTGTTCTGCGGACTCAGTAGAGGACACCTCTCGCCAAGGTTCGGTTTCATGTATTCGGCGATCCGTTGCTTCGGGAACGCTCTTTATACACTGGTAACGAGTTTCGTCTCATCCGTTGTTACTCAACGGCCTTCTGTTGTTCATCTCCGGGGAAACGTGTTCGTTGTTTCGGCATTGTCTATGCAACGGCCCACTGTTATTGCGTTACCATGGAAGTATCTACTCCAAACACATTACAATATAATGCCATGTAGCTGTTGAGAAACTGATGCTTCAGCAGAACATGTCTCCATATTCAGGGTCAAAGAATACACCAAGCTAGAAACCACTGTGAAGCAGTTAGCATGCAGAGCTCTTTGACCCTGAGGATGGAGGGGCAGCATGTTCCGGCAAAAGGTCAGTTGACTGTCAGCAGACTACAAGGCATTATATTCCATAAGACAGAAATATTTACAGCTTATTGTTTGTACACCCACTAACAAACAGAACACTTAAATTATACATGTACTTCTCAGCAGCACCAACTTAATCACATGGAACTAATCTATCTCAGATCTGGGATGAAAATTAAATCCTGTCTGAGGCCACTGTCCTGTTTGCCAATTCCTGTAAATCACTTGCAGACACAGTATGAGTGAATGAATGATTTGAAGTGCCCTGTGTTGTGGTGCACGTTTATTGTAATACAAAATTATACAATATTACTTGCATAACCAGAATCTCAGAATTACATCAGTTTTAAACATACAAGTTACATTACTTAAAAAATTACAGTGTTTGGTCAATAAAACATGAGTAAAAGCCCTGAGCAAAAATGAATTTTTGAATTTGGAATTTGGCAACCTGTTAATTAGTGTATACTCACAATATATTCACATCATTCCCCCAGATATTCTTGTGTACATTATGCATGAACATATCCTTATAAATGGTAGGAATATGTATAATCTCCCCTATGTTCAATCAGGTCAAAGTGGCTTCCACTTGATCTGGTACACATGTCACACAAATCTAAACCCTCTCCAGTATCTGTGCACTGACAGGTGTTTAGGTTGGTTTGATTCTTCAATGACATTTTTCAGGAACGTTTTTCTGCATTATGTATATGAAGATGTCTTTTTAGCTTACTCTGTTCACTAAATGATTTCTTACACTCACCACAGGAATATGGGCGCTCCCCACTGTGTATGCGTTGATGTCTCTTCAGAGTGTACTTCTGAATAAATGATTTATTACACATATCACATGAATAGTGACACTCCCCTGTGTGTACACGCTGATGTCTCCTCAAACGACATTTATCGCTGTATGATTTGTTACACAGTCCGCAGGAAAATGGGCGCTCTCCACTATGTACACGTACATGTATACGCAGATTGCTCTTTTGAATGAATGACTTATTACATACATCACAGACAAATGGTTGCTCGCCACTATGTATGCGAAGATGATCCTTCAAGTGACTTTTACAACTGAATGATTTGTTACATACCCCACAGGAAAATGGACGCAGAGGCTCCCCACTATGTGCACGTTTGTGTGTATACAGATGACTCTTCTGAATGAACGACTTATTACACACATCACAGACAAATGGACGTTCACCACTATGTATACGTTGATGATTCTTCAGATGACTCTTATCACTGAATGATTTGTTACATACATCGCAGACAAATGGGTGCTTACCTTTATGTATGTGTTTGTGTTTGTTCAGGTTACTCTGTTCACTAAATGGCTCATTACACATATCACAAAAATATGAATGATCACTCTGCATGCACACATGAGTCTTAAATGCAGTTTGAAGAGTAAAAGATTCATGGCACCCAATATGTCTGAGCTGATGTTCATTTGGAATAATCTGATAAGAAAAGGCAGAAATATTATAACAAATATTAATCAAATGTAATATGCATTCCCAAAATAAGATAAATACTTATTTCAACACAAAATTAAGTTCCTAACTAGACTAAGTGTACACATAAGGCCATGTCATAACTCAAGCAGTTAGTTGGCTTCGCACCGCGGTGGTCTGGGTTCTATTCCGGGTCTGGTCAAGTGGGATTTGTGGTGGACAAAGTGGTGCTGGGGCAGATTTTCTCCGAGTACTTCGGTTTCCCCTGCCAATCTTCATTCCACCAATTGCTCCACAATCGCCCTCACCTATCATCTGGGGCTGGTACAATAGGCCAGAAATGGCCACAGTACAAGGGACTTAGTCCCACCCCACTAGCAATAAAAAATAAAGTGTATGCATGTGCGTGCGTGCATCACTGGCCTCACTGTAAATATGCACCTGCACAAAAGAGGGAACTAAAAATCCATGAACAACAAAGTAAAATTACACAAGTAATTGTATATTACTTAGTGAATTAAAAACTGGGCCTAAAATGCATCTTATACAAAATGCCTGATATTTAGTTCCTAAAATACATGGATAAAGAACTAAACAACAGACCTTTATCACAAACTGGACATTGTATGAGGGAGTTTTGAACATTAAGGGGCTCCCACAGGCTGTACAAACTGATGTTAGCTCTCGCAACATCTGTGGGTTAAATGTAATTAATCTAAAGCCACACACCAATCAACTCCCACATCTCTGCAGGCAGTTTTACAACTTTTGACTTGTTCTGTGTAAGAGTCCATCTTGCCAGGCAGGTAAACAGCATGAAAAAGACTGGTATAAACATCACTATGTACAGCCTGTTCAGGTGTTGTATCTCCACATAATGAGAATTTCTTGGCAGTTGCACTGGCAGCCTCATTAATGGGGATGCCCATATCACCAGGTATCCAACAGGAAACTATGAACTTCCCTGCCTTATGGAGGTGGGACACCCGACACAATCCCAGTCATGACCAGATAGTGTGGGTGTGTGTTGAGGTTCTGTATGGCACTTGGGGTGGTCCAAGCAAAGGAGGCTACATGTTTGAAGTTACTGTTGAATGAAGAGAAGAGCTCTGTATGTTGCATGAAGTTCATCCATGGAAGCTCTGTTAATGACAGAAGCAGAAGGGATAAACCTGCCCTCCACAGACAAGGTCACAGCCAGCTGAACCTTGGAGAAAAGACCTGCCAGTATACACAGCCATATAGTCCAGATAGTCAAAATACAGTGCCATGAAACACCAGTGATAAGTAATGACAGATGTTTCATCTAATGTGTCTCATGAGTCAGTGGTCACAGATTTGGCATGACTTCACAATGTCAAATCAGCAAGAGGCCATTGGGAATGATATGCGGCAAGCAGATGTCATGATCCCCAACAAGGTGATAAAAGCAAACACCCATAGGTCAAAAAACACTGGCCTTCAGCTTGATGAAACACCATACCATAAGAAGGGAAATAGGGCTGTCTTCCCAACTTCATCATATAACTGTGGAGGACAAGGGGGTGTGGAGGTTGTCCAAAACAGGAAGAACAGTCTCTGCACAGCCCCATAACATGGCCAGGGTACATCCTTATTACAGGGATTCCTCAATGATATGGCTGGATGGATTTTATTACAAATCAGAAGTCTTCCACCTAGCACAGGAGAGAGAACATATATACAACTCACCTCATGTTCAGGCTTTATTACTGGAAATGATATTAGCAGAGGATCCTCCTCATGTTGTTCATCTGTGGCCTCAACCTGTACACCGATGACCTCGTTTCCATCATGAGATGTTACACATGTTTCACTACATAAATCAGGTTCAACTTTCAGCAAATCCTTGCAGTTCTGTAAAGTTAACGATAGAAGAATCAATTCACAGTGAAACCATAACTGGAATATACACAAGAGATGCATGCAAAATTTAAGGTTAGTCATTTTTTGTTTCTTTGCTGCTGTCTCGTAATGTGGCTCTATGCAGCAAAGTGTACTGGAGAGGTTAACAGTCATTTATCTGGTCAACAAATTCCTTACTGTTTATGGAACTGAAGGATTTACAGACACTTCCACTGGTCCCTATACTTAGCCAAATAGATTCGATACACACCCTCATATCCTATTTGAATATCTTTTTAATATTATTCTTCCATCTATGTCTGGGTTTCCCAAGTGGTACCTTCTTTTCAAATTTTCTCACTTTAATCACTCACTGATTTTTTTATTTTGTCCTCATATACTACACTCCCAGCACACTTCATCCACTTCTGTGAAGATTAACAATCGTGAAGCACATCGTTACTCAAACTTTTGAATCTCTTCCTGTCATCAGGTGAAGGGCTGGAAGGCACCTACTTTCTTGAGTCCCTTAGAAAGAGCTCAATCACTGAACCAATACTGGCGTTTTCCATTCCTTCACCTGAGAATGGAAAGATTTTGAGTTTTCAAAATGTTGTGTTCTTTAGTGTTTTTCAGAATACCAGATGATGGACAAAGTCCAAAAAACCAATAATTCCAAGTAAAATTTGGTCCTTTAGGAATATTTTGAAATAAAAAAGGAATGTATAGCTCTAGTAAAATTTACAAAGATACATTACAAAATTTGAAGTACTGAATTTTGGGATTATGTGGTTCCCCAAGTTCTTCCTGCTAAAAATCTTCCTGAAGGTTTGTGTGCGCATGCACAGACATACACGAACAACCAAGACACTCTGAAGACACAAAAACATGGCTCACCTTGGGTTCAACCTTTTTCACAGAGAATGGTGATGGTAAGTAAACCTCTTCAGTTTCCATGCTAATGGGAACTTGACCTTGAATATCAGCATTTTCTGCTTTGATTATGTCTATGTTTGGCTGTAAAATTATAAACAGAAGACAATTCTGTTAGATAATACATTCCCTCTGACTCCAGAACATACTTGTATGCAGTACTGGAGACAGCACATACAACAGCAGACTCACACAGCAAATTCTGACATTTCAATACCATCATACAGAAATATGGGCCTTCAGGAACAAAAGAGGTTGTACATAATAATGGCACTGTCCCTGATTTTAATACCAAACAAGCATTCACAACAAAGGCATTTTCAATTCCTACATACAGGGCTATGATTTTTTAATGAGAGGCTTTAATGATAATTTGTTCACACTTAAATCTGTAGTAGCACTATAAAATCTTTAGTTATAATTTTAAATCCTTTAAAATTTTAAATTTAGAGAAAATTTTAAAGGATTTAAAATTATAACTAAAGATTTTATAGTGCTACTACAGGAAAACCAAAATTGACGTGTGCAAAATAATCTACATACCAGACAGATATCAACGAGGTAGATGTTGATAATGACGAAGAAAGTAACAATGTGTTTTTAAATGTTAAATTTTAGACTGGGGTCAGTGTGGCAGTAACGTAAGAGTATACACCTGATGATGGCCGTTAGAGGCCGAAACATGTAGTGTAGAAGAGAGCAAGATCAAAGACATATAATATATATTGTTTGCACTTGGGACGGAGTTTGTGTCATTTGTCGTGTGGAGTGCAACAGGATGCTTAAATATAATATAATACTTTATACTTACTTAAGAACTTTTTACTCATGTTTTACTAAAAAAATTATTACTTCCAAACTTAAATGCAACCCGTGGATGACTTAAGGGATACGAATTTCATGTGGGAAAAAAGAGGAAGTTATATCTTAAATATAGACAAGATGATGATCCACATTTTAAACTGTATTATAAGAAATACTGTAAAGTACTTACTAAAGTTATTAAAGAGGCTAAGAAAGTACACTATGATAATAAAATTTAAAACTCTTATAATAAATTAAAAACTACATGGTCAATTTTTAAAAATGAGACTGGATCTAAAACTCAGAAGGATGAACCCCAATCACTGAAAGTCAATAATATTATGATACAGAATAAAAAGTGCATTGCAAACACGTTTAACGAATATTTTATCTCAGTAGCTTAGACAATTATAGATGATTTAAGCAATAACAAAACTCCAACTGACATCAATCCATTACATTATCAGGGCAATAAATACACGTCTACTTTTAAATCTATCAAATGGCATTATGTCTCAACTACCGAGATTAGAAAGATAATCAAATCTTTGAAGACCAAGTCTTCACATGGTTGACGAAATTTCCACTAGAATTCTAAAAGCAAGTATGCCATATATAACTTTGCCACTAACTTACATGTGTAATCAAGCCCTTGCCCAGGGAACGTTTCCAGACAGAATGAAATTTGCTGTGGTTAAGCCAATTTTCAAGAGCGGTAATATATATGAACCAGCCAACTACAGGCCTATTTCATTATTGTCAGCCTTTTCTAAGGTTCTTGAAAGGGTTATATATAATAAATTGTGTGAACATACAGACAGTAATCATATATTGGACAATAATCAATATGGTTTTAGACCTAATTCATCTATAGAAAAAGCATCTTTCAAATTAGTAGAGGAAATACTAAAAGCAATGAATAACAGACAGTTTGTTGGAGGAATATTTTGCAACTTACACAAAGCCTTTGATTGTGTCATTCATGATATACTTATCAAAAAATTAAGAGTTTTATGGAATAACTGGCAAGTTTGGTGCCTTAATTAAATCTTACCTGAATGGAAGATATCAAAGAGTAACCCTTGGCCCTAAAAGTTCTATTAATAGCTCGTCTAGTTGGGCAGAAGTAAAATTTGGTGTACCCCAAGGTTCAATTCTTGGCCCACTTATTTTCCTCTTGTATATAAATGATATAACTAAGGTTTCAATTAATGGAACAAACATATTCTTATATGCAGACGATACAAGTATAATAGTGACTAATCCGGAATACGCTGACTACAAATCAACCATGACCACAATATTTTGCAATATTAATACATGGTTCAGAACCAATCTGTTAAAATTAAATATTCATAAAACCTACACTCTCCAGTTCACTTTAATGAACTATGAGGATCATATTATGCATAATAATATTGATCAAAATTTACCGACTAACTTAGATTGTATCAAATTTTTAGGCCTAAATACTGATAATAGGCTGTGTTGGAAGAATCATATTGATTACCTTGTCACTAAATTGAGTTCGTCTTGCTTTATTATGAGAACAATTAAGCCCATGATATCATTAAGTAGCTTAAGAATGATTTATTTTGCTTATATATGTTCTGTGATGACATATGGAATTATTTTCTGGGGCAATTCTTCATACATGACAACTTTTTATGATCCAAAAGAACGTTATAAGGATTATGATGGGATTAAAGAAAAAGATTCTTTCAAGGGAATGAAAATTCTGCCTGTGTTCTCAATACATATATTCCTTGATGCAACACACTATAAATAACATACATTTGTTTATGAGAAATACGGAGGTACATAATATTGGTACCAGACAGAATGTTAACCTATTTCCACCGAGTACTTCTCTTACTAAAGTTCAAAAGGGTGCATATTATTCAGGTATAAAAATCTACAATCATCTGCCTAAAGAGCTCAAACAATTATCTAATAACCAAAAATCCTCTGAATGTTCCCTAAAAAGATTTTTACATGCTAACTTTTTATGCATTAAATGAGTATTTTAATTACAAATGTACATACATTTCAATGTTTTAACGCTGTATTTTAATATAGTTGGTATGGGAGATGTGAGGGGTTGTATGGTTTGGATTGTATTGTGGTTACTTGTGAATTATGTCTGTTAATCAGGATATTATCTTTTTGCCTCATATTGTTGTATGTGTTAGATAGTTAATGTGGGTGATCTTCGTTGTGTGGCTTGTGTGATTTTGTGTATGTGTTTGGTGACTATTTCCACATCCTGGGTCTGTTTTCCGTATGAATGTTTATGGAAAGTGGAGGGTATGTATGTATATGACGAGTTCTGTATCAATGTATTTAGATTTATGGGAAAATGAAATAAAGAAAGAGAGAAAGAAGGAAAGATAATTGGTCATAAGTGTGTAAATTTATAATGCATTTAATTCAGTTAATTTGGGTAATTTGAATTAAATTGTATTAATTTTAAGTTTTTATAGTAATGTTATTTTTAAATTATGTTTATTAATTATAACTGTAATAAGTTTTTTATTCTATTATCTATGTTAATTGACTAATGTATGTGATTTTAATTATATAACTTATGTAATTTATTATATGTATCTGGACACATCTGTTATCAAAGGGACTATTTCCACATCCTAGGCTTTTTACCTGTATTGATATATGAAAAATAAAGGAAATGAATGAATGAACCATTTCCTTCCATGCCAACTCCACTTTATTATTCACTATTCATCCACTCATTTGACACTACAAAATATTAGTGAAGGAAGTACATATAAACAAAAGACCAATATATATCTTTAAGGTTAGTATGATACTATAATTTTTTGTTTGCATTACGTACCCCATCTCCATACTGTTAACACAATTTTTAAATAACGTTAGACATTTGCTCTTCAATTAGTAGAAATATGTCTTGAGATCAGGCAGAAAAATGAATATACATACTTAGGAACAGTTTAGTACCAGTGTTTTCCATTATGAACAATACTGTCATGTAAAGACAATATTACAAAAGGAAGTATTAATTACAACAGTCACAGGACTACTCATGAGGGCACATTTTATGTCATGTAATGAACAACCTTTTTTTTTATTATGAAGATATTCATTTTAAAGTTAGTTTTCAAGCCTGTATATTTTAATACCTTTTCTCATTCATTTGATAGGATAGTAGCAACCATTTAAGGCCCAATTGAAGAACTCTTTAGCTTGCAGATATATTCATATATATGATCCATTACATTATTTGTTCTTTTTCCTTGGATGTTCCCTTGTCTGATCTTATGATTGCATCAGGTGACAAGCAGCATACAGCCATGTGATGAAGTTTTTGCTACCAGATCTGATTGCTACCTGCTTCATGCTGGTTTCTTGCTTGGTTTATTATTCAGCCCTCAAGATGAAAGCTACACATGCCTTTGAAATGTCAGTCAACTTTCAATGGACTATCTGGTGTTATATCTCAGATGATAGGATTCTTCATAACCACTGCTTTGAGAACCACATATCCTAGAGATTAGCTTCTGATGATCACCGATAACAGGAAACTAAAACCTTTCGGAACCAGTTACTTCACTTACAAACTTTGGTTGACTATTTCTGGCACAGACAGCAAAACTAACATGACTCTTGATCACCACCACCACTGTATAAGAAAGATTTGGTCCATATGGCAGTCCTTATTACAAGACCTGAGAGCATAACAACATTCCTTTCATCTGATTGCTGGCCAGAAGAAATCAAGTCCAGTGGTGGGGATGCCACCTTTCAGCCTCTGGATTGGCTGAATGCTGCATTTCTTCATCTCATATTCCACGATTTGATAACTGGGCAAGTTTTACAAGATGGACAGTCATTCCATCCCCAACTTTCCTCCTTTTGCATCTGAGCTTATGAATGGCAGTAACAGAGATGATCAATAGGACATCCAATGAAGAGATAAAGAAATAACTTAAGACTGTAACAGGCCTTAAGGCCTAATACTTGAAAAGAGGATGAGGAAGGATAAAATAAAGATTGTCCAAAAAGGAAACTGTAATTCAGGGCATTCTACTTAAAAAAAATTTAAATTAAAATAATTGGTGCTACTTTGTTGACCAAGAAAGTCAAATATGGAACATTACACTTCGTTCATTAAGAATATTTGGGGGGGGGGGAAGTATGCCTACACATTTTCAAAAATTATGTCCCATTGTTTGAGGTACTGCATCCTGAAATCATCTCATCCCCCGGATTGCACTCATAAGAAATTCTCAAGAAAGTTTTCAAATAATCAGGTCCCTTACTAACTCACAAGAAGTTTTCCAGTTCAATAAAAATAAGGAAAAACTTTTTGAAATTTTATCATTCTTCTTCCTTGCAAACACAAAAACACAGGCACAAACTCATGAACACAAATAAAGAAATGTGACTCACCTTGGGCTCAGCCTCTTGTACACAAAATGGTAATGGTATGTGAACCTCTTCAGTCACCATGCCAATGGGATCTTCTTCATTTTGAATAGCATCATTTTCTACTTTGATAATATCAATGTTCAGCTGTAAAATTATAAACTGAAGGTGATTCTGTTAGATAATACATTCCTTATGACTCCAATACACACACAGTATCGGACACAGCACATATTGACCACTGATTCCATACTAACATACCAATACCAATATCACAAATACCATCCTTCAGAAATGGTAACACACGTAACCAAGACAAAATGATTTCTGGGCAAACAGATACATCCACAATTCCCATTCATACAAAAAATTATGAGAAATGATACACATGAAAACATCTGATGCATGAAGAATACTTATACACCACGTTACTGACCCAAGAAACATATCAGCATTTTCCAGTGGTCAAGGTTCAAAGCCCAAAAAGCAAGCCTATCAGGCTCCGTGACTGAAGCATACAACTGTTTTTTAAATGCTCATATTTTTAAAGTATGTTTCGTTGATTACTAGCAAAATGTTTTAAACAAGAAACTATTTCACCAAACAGGTTGTTCTAGTGGTAACATTCTAGGTAAATGCTGGGATAGTCCTTCATTAGGCCATGATCATGTCCTTCCAAATTCTTTCCAGTTCATCTATCATCTTACCAACCAATGCTACATGGTCTTGATACTGAAAGTATAAATATCAAATCCTTTTCTTCTAATGATACCCTACCTCTAACAAATTCCATCCTCATAACAACAGGTTATGATCCCCTTATGTATAATTCTTGTCCCTAACTGATGGTAACATCCCCATTTAAATACAAATATAGACAGTACGATCTGCTAATTCATAGCAATCCCTATCCCACCTAACCTACATAACCATAAAATATATATATATATTTACACTTTCCTAAAACTTAGCTACTGTTTACAATGAATCTGACCTATATAGTCTCCTGGTGTTTTGAGAATTTGTGCAAGTACAAGGCTGTATATCATCTTGTAACAACTGTACATTTTTTTATAGAGAGGAGTATTTAGCCCCTGAACCCTCATGCTCGAATGCCACCCTTGTCATCATCTGCCACTGCTTATTTAGCATACTCACACTTGCCCTCCATATTTGAAATCTCTCTCCTCCATCCACAACCTGAGGATGCACCATGCTGTGGTGAAAAGGGACACACACAAAGCATACAACACAGAATAGTAATACTGACAACAAAAGGATGAATATGCTCAGATACACAATTATCAGAAAGAAAGACAAAATATTACAGTCTCACTACTACACATAATCATGTTCACTGACAACCAAAATATGTACATGAATGTGTACAATGATCCCCACAGACGTGAGAGAACAGAAAATGAAAATTAACATGTTTCTCACAAAATATTATTTTTATTTGACCATGTAAATTCAGCAAACAAGACAAATTTATTTTCTGTGCACATGACATAAATGCTTACCAAGCCTTCTTCAACAGCAGGAAATAGTTTCTCAACTGTTTTTGCTATATCTGTTGCTACTCTTGCTGTGAGAGACTGCAGATTCTTTTGTTCACACATAATAGTGTAAGAAACTCACTTAAAGGAATCCAAGCGATATTGCTTCATAATTCTGCAAGTGTATATAACTGAGAACAATTGCTCAGGTCCTGAAAGGAAACATATCAGTTGTAAGTGATCTTTACAAACATCACATTTTATGGAAACAATTATATTTTGCACGAGGTAAAGGGACATTCCTTATGCATTTGGATATATTGCAACTTCAATTACATGACCCTACAGCACCAGTTTTGAGTCTTCTTCAATAATAGATGTGAGACTGGCATGTCCAATACATAGGAAAAGAAAACATACATTGTCAAAATGAGTAATAACTATCTACTTAACTAATTAACTTCATGGAACTGAGCCCTTCTTGAGAGGCCACCAGTTGTGCAGCAACTCAAGAATTTCCCAATATTTTATGGAACCCGAAGGTTCATTATCACATTCACAAGAGCCCTTCACTGGCCCTAGACAGCTCAATCCAGTCCATAACACCCTAAACTATTTCTCTAAGACCCATTTTAATATTGTCCACCCACCTAAGTCTTGATCTTCCCAGTGGTCTCTTTCCTTCTGGCTTTCCCACCTAAATATCCTCTAGGCATTCCTCTTTGCACCCATTAGTGCTACATGCCCTGTCCATCTTACCCTCCTTGACTTGATCGTTCTAATTATACTTGGTGAAGTGTACAACTTGCGATGCTCCTCATTATGCAGTTTTCTCCAACCTCCTGTCACTTCATCTGTCTTTGGTCCAAGTATTCTCCTCAGCACCCTGTTGTCAAACACCCTTGATTCAGATTATCTGACATCCAGATTAACCGATTATTAGATGTAAAACTGACAATTTCCTTATCAAAATGGTTGTAATACCTGTATGTATGGACTGTTGAATGATAATAAATGATAATAACTGTACCCAGATTAGCGAGGGTTTACTGTATTTCTGTATCATCATGCACCCTATTACTCCTGGCAAATGTGGAGATGGTACCTCCATTTGGCCAGGACCACTTCCAAATCCTTTCAAATTCATCACTCATCTATCATCCTACTACCCTATGCTATACAATCTTGACACCAAAGGTAAAAAGGTAAAGTTGTCCCTGTGCTTAACTAATTAAGCACTACATCATGAAGGCATGTAGGGGAGTAGATGTATACATCCACATCTTCTTGACCTCAGCATTAGGTGGAGGTGAGTGGTCAGCTTCACGCTCTGGTCGCTTTACCCCCGGGGAAACAGCCCCTGGTACCCATTCGATAGGAGGTTGGGTGGACCCCAGAGCTGGTCTGGACAATGTGGAGAAGAGAAAATTCTTGACCTTACCGGGACTTGAACTCCGACCCCTCGGTTGTCCAGCCTGTAGCTAGTCGCTATACTGACTCCACTATCTTGACACCAAAAGCATCATTAAATAACCTACAAGATCCCACACATCAATAAGACCATGAAAGAACTGACAACGGCAGTCATAGAGGGAATCCAGCTGAGACAACTGCAAATCCATGGAGCATGGTACTTAGTGAGAGATGGCAGTTGTTCTGCTGGTGAAGAAATTTCCTGCTATTTGTGGAATCAGAAACTCCCCTACCATGCGTTAGTGAACCTTACTCTTGGCCAGATTAATCCAGTCCACGTCCTCATAACAAATTCCCTGTAAGGTCCACTTTAATATATTCACGTGTTGGGTATGTCACGTGACAAATAACTTCACAACGTCAAGGATGTACTCGTAGTGAATATTTATTGTGCTTCGCTTCTACACTCACACACTTTACAATTATTATCACTTGCAGTATCACAATTACCGCTTCCACTATATCTCGGCGAATACTAGCCTGCCTTCAATGGCAGCTCTCTTAAGACTGACTTCTGGCCCAATACTCATCTACCCAACTCTCTCGTTCATACGGGACTATCTAGCTCTGCTTTCAACTCTCTTATATACGCATTATGCGGACCAGATACCAGACACCATTTCTCACGGTCCCATTTCTGCCATTTCAACAGTCCGTTGTTGTGCAACGAACCTTCTGTTGTCCATCTCCTTGGAAACGCATTCGTTGTTTTGGCATTCTCTACACAATGGCCCACTGTTATTCCGTTACGATGGAAGTACCTATCCAAACATGTTACAATATTATCATCATACCTATGTATAGTCACCCATGTGGTCTCTTTCTTTCAATATTTCCAAATGAGACTTATTTGTGAAATTTATCAGATTATTTGTAGTATGTGACTTTGTTCTGTTGACCTAAGAAACAGTAATTTTTGATGAAGTGAACAACTATGAAGCTCCTCATTATGCAACTTTCTCTCTCTTCTAAAGCTTCCTGTCTTTCAGGTCCTAATTTTATTCCCATTACCTCATCCTCAACAACGATGCATGTTCTTTCTGTACAGTAAAACCCCGACCCATACAAAGCAATAAGTCATGCAAGATTTTGTACATTTTAATGCTTGGGATTTTACATAAAAGACAGTAGGATTGAGGAATCTGAGCTACTTGATAAAAACAGAAAAATTAATATGGTACTACAGACATATTATTGAGTCCTACTGGCTCAATCAAAGGATCTGACTTAGGGGTTTCTGCACCATCTAAGTGCAATATAGTTCATTGCTCCTTTATTATACACTGTTTCACTACATGTTTCAGCCTAAATGACCATATTCAGGTGTACAGGCTGTAGTAGTTCAGGACTCTACTAGTCACTGTAACGCTGTTTTTCTTTCCTTTTATTGTTATTTTTGGTTATGTGGGTGGCACGTGTTTGTTTTTCTGTAATGTGTGATGCCCTGTGTTGGAGCTCTAATACAGTGCATCATACATTACAGAAAAGCAACCACGTACAACCCACATAACCAAAAATAACAATACGAGGAAAGAAAAACAGCATTACAGTGACCAGTAGAGCCCTGAAGTACTACAACCTGGCCATTTGGGCCAAAACATGTAGTGAAAAAGTGTCTAATAAAGGAACAATGAACTATGTTGCAAATGATGCAAGAAGATGTTGAAATATAACACCATCAAACAAAGGTCATATTATCGATTGTAAGACACCTACTGCAAATTTTCAAGTAACATATCAAACCGAAATTTCTACTCTAAAGAGTAGATCTGCAGCAATATGAAATCAACACTGTGATCACATCATTAGTATGCAAACTTCTGTTTGGGAGGTCCGGGGTTCAAACCTCCACCTGGAGAGTTGCCATCCTGATGAAGTTTTTTCTTGTTTTCTCAGTCACTCCAGACATATGACATGACACTACCATAAATTAGGCCATGGTCTCCCCCTTCCACATCATTTCCAATTCAGAAATCATCAAATAATTTCATGCTATATAACTGTGTGATAAAAAGTTCAAGGGCAAAGTCAGACCAGAGAAGGAATGAGAAAACAAGATTATAATCATAAAAGAAAGTAACTGACAATTTCAAGAAATATTCTGGCACACAACTGTTTTCACAAACACAGCAAAACACAAGAAAAGGCGGATTCAAATATGATAGTGAGACCAGAAAATTGGAGACAGAAACATCAAAAGATGGAAGCAGAAATTTACTGGGCATTATAAATGCAGATCACAAATGAAATACAAACTCAAACAAATTTAATCATTTCAAACATAAATGCTGAAATGGTACACTAGAAAATTAAATGGTTACAATATGTATAGCACTGACAAAGGAAGAAAAAGCAGGTACTAGGATGCAATGTTGGCTACTGATGTGAGAAGTTTTAAATTTGCATTGAAGAGGTTTCTATATCATCATTCTTTTTATTCCATGAATGAATATTATCAATATAATTGGTCATAAGCGTGTAAATTTGTAATATACACATATTTAATTCAGTTAATATAGGTAATTTAAATAAAATGGCATTAATTCAAGTTTTATAGTAAGTTATTTTTAAATTATGTTTATTAATTAAAATATTATTACATTTTTTACTTTATATTATTATTTATGTTAATAAATAAATGTTAAGTGATTTTAATTATGCGACTCATGTAATTTTGTATATATATCTTGATATATCTATTTTCAAAGGGACTATTTCCACATCCTAGGTTTGTTACCTGTATGGATATATGGAAAATANGTGAGAAGTTTTAAATTTGCATTGAAGAGGTTTCTATATCATCATTCTTTTTATTCCATGAATGAATATTATCAATATAATTGGTCATAAGCGTGTAAATTTGTAATATACACATATTTAATTCAGTTAATATAGGTAATTTAAATAAAATGGCATTAATTCAAGTTTTATAGTAAGTTATTTTTAAATTATGTTTATTAATTAAAATATTATTACATTTTTTACTTTATATTATTTTTTATGTTAATCAATTAATGTTAAGTGATTTTAATTATGCGACTCATGTAATTTTGTATATATATCTTGATATATCTATTTTCAAAGGGACTATTTCCACATCCTAGGTTTGTTACCTGTATGGATATATGGAAAATAAAGGAAATGAATGAAAGTTACTGGAGTGACCTGACTGTGGAAAGCCAAACAAAAAATACAGAGAAGTACATCTAAGAGAAGCAATTAAGTCCACTGTTGCATTGTTTATCACGTTGAAGTAACCTGATACGTTAAATTAGTGCCACTGCATTTCTATGTTTGATTATAATTTTCTGTAATGTACTTATAAAGCTTCTTTACTAGCAACAGCACTTATCACAGAAAACTGATGTGATTCATTTCCCCTTCCTTCAGCACTTACTATAAGCTATGCGTAGCGAGCCATCCATAATCATGAAGCATCAAGTTCTGAATCAGAATTGTCCCTAATTGTGCAATTATTGCTAGTTCCATAAAAAATCTGTTACAACAAAGGAGTTATACCTACAGATGTGTGTAAATGTCATAATGTACATCACGTGGACCTATATTTAGAGAATTAAAAATTTTAATGGTAACATCTTTGTATATTTTAGAGGTGTTAAGTTATTTCAAGATATATAACATTTACACCACAGAAAACTCTGACCTACATAAGTATGACAGGAAAAAGAAAGTAGACCTTCATGTGCAAAGTTATAATATCTTAGAATATGAGAAGGGTGTTATAAATATGGCTATTAAGCTTTATAATAGACTGCCTTTGGACCTAAGAATGGTAACAGCAGATAGAGAATTCCTACACAGACTCAAAATATATTTACTGGAACATCTATTGTATAATTTGCATTAGTTCCTCTCAGAAGGATAGTTAAACGAATAAGATTCTCCTTGATAAATAGATTTAAGTGTAAATAAAATGACTAGTAATTAGGTGAAGTTTTTTAATATGATTTAGCCTATAAAGGGAATGGAAGTCTTAAAAGAGATTGCACTCCAAATTATTTAATCGTTATCTAAATTGAATTTTATCTTTTGTGGATTATTTTGATATAATAGGTTTTAAGTTTAAGAATATGATGGTAGTAATTAAGATATATATAGTAAGATGGCCTTGTTTTTTATAATGAAAGGTAGTCGTAAATTTCATTATACCTAATATATTTTAATTATACCGAGAGTGTGATTTTAATTGTAATTGAATATTATGTTATGTGATACATGATGACGTTCAATCGACTGGGCAGGAGGCCAATCAGACTGGAAAAGTTGTATATGTATGTGACTTGTTCAAGAGTTACAATTTGTAACTCTGATGAATGTTAAATCAAATTATTATTATATTTCTGATAAGTGCACCAGTACCTAGCTCTGAATATTTGCCCACGTCTGTAAGCAAACATACTAATTATTGTGAACAAACANACTTCAGTTCACAAGCAGCACTTAATAACACATTATTATTCAGCATTAAAGCATTAAGAAATGACATACATGATAAGTTTGGAGTGGAGGAAATAAAGAGCAAAATGTAATATGGACTCACCTGCAGTCAAATTAACAAGAATTCAAATCCAGAACTTTACTATATGAGGTATAACACTGTAGTGAATGTTTGTTTTTGGGGGGGGGGATATTTGATGCATGGTATTTAAATCACTCTTACATAAATACCAACCCGTATAAAAAGCAAATTTCTAATATTACTTTTCCCATGAAATAGGATATTGGTAGGAAAGCCAGAAGTAAAGAGCCCACTTGGAAGACCAAGATATAGGTGGGTGGACCATATTAAAATGGAGGGCTAAGTTCCATAAATAAGTAGGTAAGTAAGTAACTATTCCCATAATTGTTTTATACAAGTATCATGCTGGCCAACCACGTGGAACGCAGGACCTTCTGAATACTACACTGGTACACCACTGTATGCCTTACTGTATTAAATTCGAATAAACAGATATGTGATACTCTTTTATTAGCATAAACACTGCAGCCTAGATCGGTGCAATCGCGAACGATCGCGAAATACCTGAATTCATTAAACATTCTCAAGTTCTTACCAACACTTTGCGGAAGCGTTTCATGATGTTCATGACCTTCATGACCTTCCTTTGCCCATCCATGTTAATACAGGACTTGAATTTGGAAATAAACCACGACGGCTTCCCTTTACGTGCTTCCTACAGCATAATCATTTTAGTCTTCATTGCTCTTAGCGCCGTCAATTACGATTATCTTAAGGGTCTTAAGGTTGTCACTTCAAATGTAGGACGGACTTAACTGCCAGCATTCTTCCGAGCTTCCGAGTTTGATCCAAAATACAGGTAAAATTTTACGAGTGTTGGGTGGTCCAAAGCCAAAGATTACAGGGAACGGAAAATCACATATAGCGTCATTTAATACGTAGAAACTCCCGACCGTTCAGGACTTACGGAACGAATGGGGCCAAAATTACCCCACAGACGCAGCATTTAAAGAAGTGCTACTACATCTACCACATCTACTATGACGACTTGTTGGTGACGTAACAGTAAGTCAATATTATAACTAGATTTCTTTATTTGTCATTCTTACTAACAGGGATAATCCACTATTGAAACGTCGGAGGGAAATTCAAAGATATGTGAGGATTCAGAATTACAGCGTTTTCGGACTTTGTCCACCTTCCGGTATTCTTAAAACCAGACAGCGCAACGTTTCGGAAACTGGATGTGTTTCAGTCCTCAGAGGAGGGGTGTGGGAGATACTGTTGGTATTATTTAATCCCTTTGAAAGCTTAGAAAAATCTAACCTCAATCACTGGATCGCACTGGACAATCCCTGTCACATTTACTACAAACCAAATTCGTGAATTTGTGAACACCAGTGCATAGAATCAAATGGGGAATCTATGAAAACATATAGTGCCAAATACTAGAGATATCTGTGGAGTAAATTCTGAACACTTGACACTAAAACCTTGTAGAAACTCAGGAAGAAACTATCACATCATACAGATCTTCTGTGTGAGTTGGTAATACCATTGTTGATATGGGGGATCCAGATTGGAGAAATGTCCAACCTGGATTGGCTGATTGAATTGGCTAAGTATGCCATATGGGCCAATTCTTTGTATTTCTTATACCTGCTGTTACTCTTAATTTAAAAATCCCAACTTCATCCCAGTCTACTTTATGACCCTCTTCTTTTCTGGAAGACCCTCTTAGAGATTGTGTCCACGTTCATGGAGCTGCACAGCTAGAGGTCTTACTGTTTCCCCAATGTAGCTTCTGCCATATTCATGGGGAATGCTATAGAAGCACTGTGCCATCTGTTGTGAATCTATGTCTGGCCTGGTTTTCATGATTGAACTCCTAAGAGTGTGCTCAGTTTTGAAGATCATCCTAATGTTATATCGGTTCCCTATACGTTTTAAATTCTCTGAAACACCCTTCACATGTGGAATGTACACAGAGCCCAAAGGCTTTTCATCTATATTCAGACGACTGGTACCCTTGGAATTAATAACCGAGCCAATGAAACCTTGGGGATAACCAGTGAGCAAAGATCACATCTCAGGCTGCTAATTTCATTAACCAGATCTTGTCCTTCTTGGCATATGGTGGAAGCTCTACTGCGAAGACCCTGAATAAAACCTCTTTTCACAAGTGACAGATGGTTAGATTTGAAGTTGAAATATCGGCCAGTGTGGGTGGGTTTCCTGTAAACTTTCGTGACTAGTGTTGTCTCTTTCCTGATGACCAGAACATCAGAAAGAGAATTGAACTGTCTGTGAACTGGATGGAAGGCCTTAAACTATTGAGGTGGCTGAGGAAATTCTGTAACTGCTGTGGATCATGAGGCCAGACCACAAATGTGTAATCAACATACTGGAGCCACAGCAATGGTTTGTGTTGTGCTGAGTCAAGAGCCAGTTTTTCAAAATGCTCCATGAAGATGTTGCTAACAATGGGTGATAAAGGGCTTCCCATAGCCATGCTATCTTTCTGTTGGAAGAACTTGTCATCCACCTGAAAATATGTGATTGTCAAGCAAACCTCCAGAAGTTCCATGATGACTTTGACCTGCAAGACAGACCATTCCGTCAGTGTGTCAATGTTATGCAGCTTATTGCTGATGACTCGTAGGGCTTTGCTGACTGACACATTAGTGAAGAGACTGACAGTGTCAAAGCTCACGAGGTATCTAAAAATTGAAGGTTTACAGACTTCAACAACTGTATGAAGTGGCACGAATTCTTAGTGAAGGATTTTGATATGTCTCAACAGCACTGAGGCCTTGCTGCAGATTTCTGACAACGTAACCTTCTTTGTGGTCTGTTGCATATATACAGGTGTCATCGGCAAATAGACCTAGAAAGACACCAGGTGTTTGGGGTGTATCATTTTTACAAATACTGTACAATGTGGGGGATGGGATGGAACCTTGTGGCACCCCTGTTTGTATATCCCTTGTAGACAGTTCACCTTCAACCTAGGCTCTGAATTTTCTATGGGAAATTAAAGAGCTAATAAGCTTGATTAGACTGCTTGAAAATTTTAATTTGGATAATTTATGTAGGAAGCCAAGGTTATATCAAAGGCCTTTTCAGTATCCAAGAATATCACAGCTGTTGACATGTTAATGCTGAATTTTAAGGTAACATTTGGGAACAAAGTGATGTTTCTGCTCTGGCTATAATAGCTTTGATTTCTAGGGATTACATGTTTTCTGGGGTGTAATGCCACATGGTTTGGTATGTATAGGTGAAGTTGCCCTGTGCTTAACTAAGAATCATGCCATGAAGGCATATGGGGAGTGGTGGTATAGCTCCACACATTTTTAACTTCAGTAAAAAAAGGTAAAGTCCCTATGCTTAACTAATTAAGCACTACACCATGAAGACGTATGGGGGAGTGGATGAAAAGATCTATATTTTCTTGACCTTGTCAATAATTGGAGGTGAGTGGTGAGTTTCACGCCCCTGCCACTTTACCCCCGGGGACAGAGCCCCTGGTACCCATTGGACAGTAGGCTGGGTAGGTCCCAGAGCTGGTCTGGAAGATATGGAGAAGAGAAAATTCTTGACCGTACTGGAATTCCAACCCCTTGGTCATCCAGCCTGTAGCCAGTCACTATACCAACTGTGCTATATCATGTCTCTTTCCTTAACTCCAGTGCCAGAAGCAAATAAATGGTCAGTTTCACACTGCAGGTGGTTTGGTAGAGAAGTACAAATGTTTGGAGAACACTGACACTTTCATCTTTTAAAATGCAACCAGCTGTTTCCTCCAAAACTTTAGTACCTACCACACTACATGGTGTCTGATCACAGAAGACAGTAAACTCTGTAGTCCTACCATGAGAACATAAAATTTCACATGCAATTTCTATGTCACCTGGACTTATTGCAAATTATAAAGATGGGTAAACAGCACTTTTAACAATTCTTAAACAGATATCTGAAGGCTGAAAGTTTTTAAAATTGTACACATATAATGAAGGTCAAAATTTGTGCCATCTGTTATCTTCTTTTAGCATTTTCTGTATGCACAGTAATACTTTGATAAATTAAGAAAAGTAAAGTGGGCTGTGTATACTGGTAAGCTTGAATTAGGTCAACACATATTCATTAAAAAAAAACAAACAAATAGAATTTAACAGGTACTAAACAACTGATGTTCTGAAAAAGAAAATAAGATGGCATCCCCTTCCAATTCAAGCACTGATTGAGAACATATTATGATGGCAGAAGGACTGGGGGCTCTAGCCTCAGTTAGTGGTAAAGCTATATTACATATGCATGAGTAAATATAATATTTTACCTCATATATTTTATTCACCCACCAATTTCTTTTACATTTAAATATAATGTTGTGCTTAATAATTTAATCCATAAGATTTTTATTTAAAGAACCCAGTTCTTTTCAAACTGCAGTTGCCATTTCATTACGGATTAAGTCAGGTACTTAATTGTTCATAAAAATTAGATTAAATGTAATCAGCAGTTTTGAAGCACACAGACAATATTGAGTGGCTCATTTTGTTATAATACAAATTAAATAATGTTCAAAATTATGAAACATCTGAGAAGTTCCTCAAAATAGACCCCTTTAATGTAGTAGTGGATTTATAGCTCGCATCATATTCTGGCTATTTTTACCTAACATTTTTTTGTGCTGTAACATAATTGAAGTCAGTATTTAAAATGTATGTTAGATATCTGAAAAACAATGACAAGAAGAAGAAGAAGAAAAATAACATGTAGCTAAATTTACACAATAACCTGTTCACATACACCAACCATTTTATTACAACCCATCATCAACAGCTGGTTAAACAGTTTTATCAGAGTGGCAGAAACTGGATGTTAATTCAATTAATTGAATGAAAAATACATCTTGCACATAGGAGCTTATGCTTTGTTTGTTAACATAAGAAAACTTTGTCACCTGACCTTAATTTTTAATTAGGCTGTGCTAGCAGCTTAGTCTAAAGACTATGCATCAACCAAAATATGAATTCATATTTCTTTCACTTGTGTGGGTATATATCAGTTTAAATACAGTTATCACTAACCACTGAACACTGCAGTTTGCTTATGTTATCTTCTGTATACATAAAATTCACATATAAAGTTATAAGAAATACATCTGAGGGAAGTATGAAATAACACTTTACAATAGTGTATAGTTTACAAATAGTTATCGTTGCACACAAAATAGCTCACATATTTTCCAGCAAAATAAATGCCATTCATGAAATGTGTGGTCCCTAATGAAATAACAGTTATAAATGTCACCCCTTTCCTGGTTGTAGTGATCACAGCTGGAAGGAAAGCGTACATTGTGACAGTGTGAGCTGCACATCCAAGAGGGAGGGGCTGTAGCATTCTGACATGCATACACAATTTTTTGTCTGGTGACAGCCTTCAGTGAAAGAGAATTTATAAATGTCAATCACTAACAGCACAGGACTATTCAGATGCTACTGAAATGTTTATTGGTAATTTTGGTCATCTTGATATAAGAAATTTACACCAGCCAGATATGCATGGACCAGACATCAGCAAACAGCAGCCAGGAAGTGGTATCAAATTGTCTTCCTGATAGACAAAGGTTGGAGAAGAACCTTTGAGCACAGTTCATGCCATGGAAATGTTACTTAGAGTAAAGTCTGACATGCAGTGGAACCTGTGTGGGTCATTGTGGGATTGTGTAACCCTAGCATATCACTTGCCTGTCCATGTTCTTCATCCATGTTTACTTCTGCTCCATATATATTCTGAATATAGTATAACTCCAAGATGCAGAGTCATTGTGAAGCCAGTAGTTGCTCAGCTGATTAAGAAATGTTTTTATGGAACCTGAAGGTTCATTAACATGTTCAGAATGGTCTCTCTCTGGTCCTTTCCTGAGCCAATCGAATCAGGTCTACACCCTCACATTGTATTTCTTTAAAATCCATATTAATATTACCCTCTCATCATTGCTGAAGTCCCTAAAGCGGGCTCTTCCATTCAGATTTTCTGACTAAAATATTATATGCATTTCATAATTTCTCCATGTATGCTGCATGTCTGGCCAATCTCATTCTCTTTGATATGATAATATTTGATGATCAGTTAATAAAAACACTTATACTGATTATGAAATATTCCTCTGTTTATAAATATGTTATAATATGATGCAAGACACTGAGCAAGTAACAGCAGAAAAGTTGTGTTGGATGACGTCTGGTTTTTCTGATAATCACCATGTATTATAGACAGATTTCATTAATATGAATCCATGCTTAATGATTTTGATTTCTTTCAAACATTCAATAATATGCACAGCTTTTTATACAATGTCTACAAGACATTAGTACCCTGAAAGAGATCTTCCACATTCTGGATGTCAAATCCTTATATAGAGATTCTTCCATTTGTAATGTTCTTGTTATGGAAAGAAATGCATGTTACATTCTAAGAATTATAAATTAAATAGGGTGTACTCTACATCAATAGTAAGACTCCATCAAATTCTTACAGTTTCAGATGCATGATGTTACATCGGCTGTTTTGGTCAGTGGTAATAACAGTATCTGGCTTGTTTCTTTGCACAAACTCAAATATGCTATTATCATGCATTGTAAACAGGTAATTATAGAACAACCAGAGTTAAAATTGCTTTACTCCCCAGGAAAATTATTTAATTAATTCCTGGTACTCGTTTCTGTTAGAGGCTGAGTGTACCCCAGGGCCATAGTGCGGCTGGAAGGATTAGGCCAATTGAAAAAAATCCAATGACCTCATTGGGACTTGAACCCACGACCTTCCGGCTTGTAACATAGTGCCTCAACCAACTACGCTACTGCGTGCCCCCTCACTGTTTAGTATGACACTCGTTTATAAAGATGTACTTTCTCCATTTCCTTGGATGTCATCATAATCGAGTCTGGCTGTACATATATACAGAGTGGCCCCAGAGTTGGTTAACTTGTTAGTAAAATGTGCAATAAAATATACTAGAAATTTCTTTATTATTTAGTGAATTTACAAAAGAAAACTGTTTGAAATGATATCTTCCTTGTTCAGTGCACAACTCACAGTGCTGTTATACCATACTATAAATTAACAGGCAGGATTAAATCTGAAAATGTCTATTAATATGATCGAATGTTTTGGGTTAAATGACTCTTGGGCCACTATGTATATTCACTCTACTTTTGAACAGAACTCCTTAGTGGCAGACCTGATGTACCTTACAGTTGTAGAGTTCTATGTGTTGGTCGCCACAGATTTCAGTGTAGACCTATGGACTCTTACGACACTATGGTCTTCTGGTATGTCATGCTATGTAGTCTGATAGACAGGTACAATGTTTCAGTGGAACCTTCAGACTAGATAACTACCTACCAAATTGCAGTGAATCACATCCCAGGTGACTGTAACCTTAATATTCACTTCCATGAGAACCTTGAAGCTCATCTGGCAATTCTGAATCTGTATCATATAAGATGCTCATTTCTTAGGCTAATATTAATATATATATAATCTTTATGGTATGCATCCTGTTGTCATACAACAGCATTAATACGACTGTTTACACAACAGTCATATTCACAAACAAAATTGATACTAACATATCAGCATTCGTTTATTAGGCAGAGCCGTTCAATACATGTTTCGACCTTCATAAGGACATCATCAGGCAAATATATAAGAATTCAATCTCAGTTCTTGAATTGTGTTTATAAATATGGATCCATATTATTATAATATTATGACATGTTGCGCTATGGAGGACAACCCCTCCCTCCCCAGTGGTGACGTGGTGGCATCGGAGCACTGTTGTTACTAGGGTAACAGGCAAGTCAACACTCCTTCCCCTACCCCACCAGTGGTGACGTGACCAAGGGATGCTGTGGTTGCTATGCAGCCGTAAACAACTCCTGACAGTGTTGCCAGTAACACCTGTAAACACGGCGACTAGGCAACAAGGAAGCAAGGCACTTCCCGTTGTCCGGCTGAGGGTTTATAAGAGAACGACACTGTCAACGAAGACAATTGGAGTATAGCAGCAGTCACGGAAAGAAGAACCGGACACATGTGTGATAATCAGTGATAGTTTGTGATAACTGAGAAAGTAATTGGGAGTGTGTAATACAGTGACACTGGAATAGTTCCCGTTTCGTACTGTGAATACGTGTAGACTACTGAGGATAGAGTGAAGAGATTTGTGTGTAGGGTTTGTAAATTGTGGAAACCCGTAACAGTGTTATAATTAATTGTAGCCGAGACTTGTAGGTCGTTAAATAAACCAGTTAACAATCTGAACGGCAGAAGTGGGATAAACACATTACACTAGTTGGCAACGGTGGGATAAACACGTTACCCTTTGATAGCGAATACAAACCTTTAGTTAAAATATAACCTGACAAATACACACAAATATAATCTAGCATACGATAGTTCTTAATTAGGCTTAAGAATTTAAAACTAATATATGTAGTTTGGATTTTAATATTAATATTATTATTAATCTAGAAGAGAAACTCGGTGCAATTGAAGGTGAAAGCGGAAATGCTGAAGCGCAGTGGAACGATATAAAAGAATGCATGTTAGATACTACCAGTGATTTGGTAGGTAAAGTTGAGAAGATAGCAAGAAAACCATGGGTTACACAGGAGATGATGAGTAAAATGGAGGAGCGAAGAAAATGGAAGAATGTCAACAATGAAGAAGGCAGGAGGAAATACAGGAGACTGAGGAATGAATTGAAAAGAGCCACGGACAGGGCCAAAAAGGAATATCTTGAGAAGATATGTAATGAGATTATGGAATTTCAAAGAACAGGCCGTTATGATTTGATGTACATGAAGACAAAAGAACTAGGATGGAAAGAGAATCATGGGATTCAAAATGTTGGCATCGAAGACTCCCAGGGGAATAGAATAGTAGATCAGAGGCAAGTGCTGAAAATTTGGGAAAATTATATTTCAGAACTATATGATCGACCTAATCGGCCAGAAACCTTAGAAGTTGAACCGGAAGAAGAAGTAGATACAGACGAGAAAGGACCATATATTTTACAAAGTGAGGTGGAAAAAGCTATCAAGGAAATGAGGAAGGGAAAGGCTACAGGAGATGATGATGTACCTGGAGATGTGCTCAAGTTACTGGGAGAAGGTGGTTTGAAAACACTGACAAAACTAATGAACACCATATATGAAAGTGGAGAGTGGCCCAAGGACTTTACAGAAGTTACAATGATTGCCTTAAAGAAAAAGACAAAAGCTACAAAATGCAGCGACCATCGCACAATAAGTCTTATTGCACATACAGCAAAGATAATAGCAAAGATACTTAAAAGAAGAATTGAAAGGAAAATAGAGGATGTACTTGGAGAAGATCAGTTTGGATTTAGAAGAGGAAAAGGAACCAGGGATGCAATTGGGATGATGAGAATTATAGCGGAACGAACTTTGGAGATAGATGAAGAACTGTGTGTTTGCTTCATAGACTGGCAGAAGGCATTTGACCGGGTAAACTGGACCAAATTAATGCAGATCCTGAAAGAAACAGGTATCGATTGGCATGAAAGAAGATTGATTAGCAAATTGTACATGGATCAGAAAGTTAGAGTACGACTGGACAGGGGGGAGACAGGAAGTGTGCAGATTGGAAGAGGAGTTCGACAAGGATGCTGTTTATCACCAATTCTGTTCAACTTGTACAGCGAATGCCTTACCAAGGAAGCTCTGGATGGGCTCGGTGACTTCAAAGTAGGAGGGCAAATTATTCAAACTGTGAAATATGCAGATGACCTTGTGTTAATGGCTAAGGAAGAAACTGTGCTACAGGGCATGATTGATAGACTAATTGAAATTGGAAGGTGCTATGGCATGGAAATGAATGTGGAGAAAACAAAAGTAATGAAAATTTCGAGACAACCAACCCCAGTCACAATAAAGATAGACCAAAAACAAGTGGAGAATGTGAAATGTTTTAAATATTTGGGTAGCTTGTTAACAGATGATGGAAGGTGTACTTGTGAAATTAAATCCAGGATTGCCATGGCAAAAGCTGCATTTAGCAAGAAGAAGAATCTTTTTACCAGCAAATTGGACTTAAATTTGAGGAAGAAACTAGTGAAATGCTACATTTGGAGCATAGCTCTGTATGGGGCTGAAACATGGACACTTAGGGCAGTAGATCAGAAACATCTGGAAAGTTTCAAAATGTGGTGTTGGAGAAGAATGGAGAAGATCAGTTGGACCGATTATGTGAGAAATGAAGAAGTGTTAATTAGAGTCAGTGAGCAGAGGAATATCCTACATGAAATAAGAAAACGGAAGGCTAATTGGATTGGTCATGTTTTACGCAGAAACTGCCTTCTAAAAGAAGCTATCGAAGGAAAGATAGATGGGCGGATAGAAGTGACAAGAAGACGAGGAAGAAGACATAAGAAGATGCTGGATGACCTTGGGGACAGAAGAGGATACTGTCATTTGAAGGAGAAAGCTCTAGATCGCATTAATTGGAGGAATTGTTTTGAAAGAGACTGTGGACCTGTCGTCTTGACAGATTACTGATGATGATGATTATTATTATTAATATAGTTCTAGTCATAAGAAAATTACAAATTAATTACTCAGATTATACTTTGATTTCATAATTGATTTTAAATAAGCTTAAAAACTATACTTTTTTGGTTCGTTATATTTTTATTGTGGTCATAGTTATTAGGTGTTAAAAGAGTCTGCAGTTTACGCAGAGCTGCAACGTACAACATAACATACAAGCATTATAAATTCTCCTCATGGAAACAAAACTAGCTGGGAGTAACACAAAGAAAAACATTTAGGAGACCATTACATGATGATTAAAAGTAAACCAACATGACAGAAGTTCTGAGAAGGGCCCCCTCATGTTGTGTCGACCTATGCCTCAACACCTAATAACTACAACCACAAAAAAACGATGAACCAAAGGACTTCTAGTTTTTAAGCTTATTTAAAACCAATTCTTAATATCAAAGTAAAATTTGAGTATTTAAACTTTGTTTTTAAGGCTAAAACTGCATTAATAATGATATTAATATTAAAATCCAAACTATATATATTAGTTTTAAATTCTTAAGCCCAGTTAAAACTACATATATGCTGGATTATATTTGTGTGCATTTGTTAGATTATATTTTAACAAAAAGGTCGTATTCACAATCCAATGATAAAATATTGTAATAATATGGACCCATATTAAGAAACACAATTTGAGAATTAAGATCGAATTCTTGTAGATTTGCCTAATGATGACCCTGTGAAGGTCGAAACATATAGCGAATGCCTTTGCTTATTAAACAAATGTTATGTTTTTTTATTGGTAGTGGGGTGGGACTAAGTCCCTTGTACTGCGGCCATTTCTGGCGTATTGTACCAGCCCCAGATGATAGGTGAGGGTGATTGTGGAGCAATTGGTGGAATGAAGATTAGCAGGGGAACGCGAAGTACTCAGAGAAAACCTGCCCCAGTGCCACTTTGTCCACCACAAATCCCACATGACCAGACTCGGGATCGAACCTGGGCTGCCGCGGTGGGAAGCCAGTGACTAGCCGCTTGAGGTATGACGTGGCCTTACGTTGATATGTTAGTACTGATTTTGTTTATGGCTATTATTGTTGTGTAGACAGTCCTGTAAACCCAATTTTATATATATATATTTTCCAAGAGTTGAGTAATGGACTCATAGAATTACATGAGAAACTTGAGGGCAAGTTGTGAGTGATAGGTCAGTAAGCATGTATGAGGAAGTGACCATTCTAATTATAAGATAGTATACCAACATTCACCCAAAAGAACAGAAGAAGAAAATATTCATTGAATAACATTCTACATTCCCTTAATTATCCTCTCTCAGGTTGTAATATTCTCCTCAGCACTTTGTTCCCAATCATCTTTATTCGCCATTCCTCTTAGGTGAGCAAGACACAAAATATAATACTCACATGAACAATGTGATAAAATTAGTTTTGTGTTATACACAACCTCTTTATTAACCGTCACAACACGACATATATCAAGGTGAATGCCCCCCTACAGCTCTGCTACATGTTTCGGCTATCAATAGCCATCATCAGGCAAATACATGGTTAAACATATATACACCACTGAACTGCAGTACTATTAAACTGGATACAATACTATTAATCATATAAAACACTTGACTTAAAACATTCAAATAATCAGATTATATAAAACCGAAGTTATATTGTAAAACAAGAATCAAATTTTAATTGATGTTTTATAACATCGAATCAGTTGTTGCTTTTGTAATTTCATACGTTCTCATGAACAAATTGGAATATTCTATATTTTTTCTTTTTGTATGTAAGATTGTATAGGAGGCTCGTGATGTAGATGTTAATATTAATTGTTTAGTCGGTGCCTCATCTTACAAAGTATTGTCCATACTGTAGGGAATGTAAACAACATCAATTAAAAATATATTCTTGTTTTAGAATATAACTTCTGTTTTATATAATCTGATTATTTGTATTTTTTACGTCAAGTGTTTTATATGATTAATAGTATTGTATCCAGTTTAATAGTACTGCAGTTCAGTGGTGTATATATGTTTAACCATGTATTTGCCTGGTGATGGCTATTGATAGCCGAAACATGTAGCAGAGCCGTAGCAGGGCATTGACCTTGATATTTGTTGTGTTGTGACGGTTAATAAAGAGGTTGTATATTGTAACACAACAGGATGCATGAAATGAAAATTTGTATTATAACCTTCAGATTTTTATAGAGGAGACAGAAAATAAAATATTTTGAACTGAACAGTAGCAAGGATCCTCAAAATTTGCATGATTTTAATTTTGATTTCTTCCAGTTATTTCCAGATGACAGTATGTAGCCTTGTATACATTATAATTTTGACATGTATTGTAGTGGTAAGACATGTACATATACTTTGATATGCATTCATATCTAGATAAACTTCCATATTAGAATTTAATAGTATCCCTTTGTTTTACCTTATACCATGTTACAACCACTACTGCAAATATGAGACAAAGAAGGGATCAGCTCTTAGGAAACTTGCTGTTTTACTAGTCAGTATATCAGAAAACAGTGACAGTCACTAGCCAGTCATGTGTTTTGAATTCTGTATATATCACTGCTTCCACGTTACAGCCCTGTAATGCTTCACTTTTGTTGTCAGATATCAAGGAAGGCCCAAAAGTCAGTTAACTGGTTAGTAAAATGTACACTAAAATGTGAAAGAAATTTCTTTATTATTTACTGTATTTACAGAAACTGTTCGCAGTGAGGTCCACCATGTTCAATGCACAACTCACAGTGCTGTGTTACTGTCCTATAAATTTACTGGCAGTTTAAATCTGAACATTCCCATTAATACAAGAGAATGTTTTAGGTTAACCCACCTTTGGGCCACTTTGTGTTATAGAATAATAAACTGAGTACTAACAGAAGGAAGATCTTTGAAATTTCCACAGACATGTCTAAAATAAACATATATCTTCTGACATTTTTTGAAATTGCACAGCCATTTAATTGTTGTAATATATTGTATAGAGTGAATCAGCCACATACTATAACCAACATCAGTCTGTTTTGTATCAATATAATGTTCAAATCTGGTGTGTTTAAGAGACAGTTTCATAGCTAGATAAATGCTTTTGGCTGGTGATAACTATGTGGACAACTAGGCAGGACTTACGCTGACAAATTGATATGCTAATAATGATTCCATGGGTCCCCCCCCCCTTATTTTTTCTTGTAGTTTCATGTTTACACATTAATACACTGCAGGCATTACCCAATGATTCTCATATGGAAGAACCACCAAGCAAAACATCACTATCAGTACAGAAAGTTCCTTACATTAATTGTGAACATGTCAGCTAGGAATGTTTGCCTCCTTAATGATAGCAGTGCTCTCTGTCACTTTGGTTTTATTTTAATTTCATAAGAATTCCTTTAATATGGTTTGGATATAGTAGCAAAGCACAAATATATGTTGATTATATGTCTTCATTAATTGTCTTCCTCGTGTTTCAATTGATGCATAAGTTTTAAGGACCAGAAGGTTTCATGTGTTTTTCTCAGGCCCTCCATGCAAATACTTCGGTAATCCCTTGAAATATGCGACACCAGCTGGATCTGAAATCCTTTCCAGTTCATCATACATAGTTATTCTCTAATTTCATCTGGTATTATTTTACACCTACTGTTTTCACCTTGAAATAGCCATTCATTCCCACCTATTTCAGTCATGTTCTTTTGTATTTCAGTAGTACTGACAGGATTGAACTGCATTGAAATCTTACTTGGTTCTTTCATATACTCATAAGTGAAACTCATAATATAAGAATTTTATCTTACAAAGTCATTTATATTTTAATTCTTCATATTCTCATGATAATTCTTACTCTGGGTTCTTGCTGATCCCCTTTTCAAGAGGGATTCTAGTAGGGTAATATTATGTAAATTTTACATTTTGTAGTACATTTTCATGCTTGTGCTTTAGAATATTTTTGTTTCTGACGCCAAATTACTAATGAATTGTGATTGTTAATCACTTTTGAGTTTCAATTTGAAATGAATGAGCTATCCAGTTGCATAGGTTAGGTAAAACTGTCAATAATGAATGCCAGTCTGCAGGTCAGGCTATGTGGAAAAATAACTGCATAACCTGTCAGTACTAACTACAATATTATCTCTGTTTTCACACAATTATGGCCCTATAATCAAGCTGTGAATTTATCCACTTCCTCATCTGACACATACGGAGCTAAGAAATGGTGTGGTATAATAGTAAGGGGTTTAGAAGTGCTTCAACAACATTGTTATTTGCATGTGATGTGATATAAGCTGGACTATGTGTACAGCTAATTCCCAGGGAAACATTAGAGCTTTTACTGAACAGAGAAAACACTTTTTTACGTTCTTCTAATTTTAGTGGTCTGACAGCACACTACTAGCCCCACCAAAGCATCTGCAATTGGAAATTTTATCAAGCTGGTTTTTTCAAAATGTTAGTTTGATAACTTGAACTTTCCATACAAGTCTTATTTAGGAGGAGAATTAAAATCATAATCTTGACATAACTCAAATTATTAAGAGAACAGCCTACAGGGACTGGAGTTCACTCTACAAGTTCTGGGACAATGGACAGTAAACTGCACACACATATATACAATACAAAATTAATTTTAATATAGGCATTTACAGAGATTACAAGTATACAACAATTGTGCATGCTCAAATGGTATCACAACTACAGACTGATGTTCATCTGTCACTCTTTTCTTATGGGAGGGCTTTCTGGGACAAATTTCCTCCAGATATCTCACTTCATCTGCTCTTCAGTCTATACATTGCTTTATTTTTCACCCATTAGTTCCAGTTTCAATAAAGCATAAAACCAGGGTGTTGTGAAATGTACCTATTTCACTGTACCACCTTGTTCTATGCCTTTTCCAGGAAATTTACCTTCTGTATTAACCTGAAAAGTATAAAATATACCTGAGAAGTGACTATGAATATTACTTAAACCAAACTACTGTATTCTAGATCAGTAAATCTCATGGTACAGCAAGAACACTACTATGTTTCAGGGCAGCAAATAGTAGACAATACAATGCTAGGGACATGAAAATAATAACATACATGTATGTAACCCTTTCTACATACTTCAAACATATATTACAACCAGAGATGATATCATATTATTAATCAATTGATTTTCATTTACCTTCAAGAATCATGCATTGAAAACTACTAAAAAAGTCACAAGATTTTATTGTATTTTAATATTTTGAAGTGACAGAATGTAGACCTAATAGCATTTATTCATTACTAATCACCCCTGATGCTGTTAGAACTCTCTTGAAACTTGTAGGATAAAGTATACATTTTATTACATCAACTGAAATATATGGGTGTATTAGATGGTTTTATTAAGTTAACTCATAAATTAAAAATACAATGGTAATAACAACACAGTTAAAAGTAGTGACTCAGTTTCCCAGCCAAAGATGAACATCTTCTCATGGCTAGAGCCTGTGAAAACTTCAAACTAAAATATATTGACAATACACTGTCCTCATATTATCTTGAGACCAACTACTTTTTTATTTTATTATCCAAATACTTCGACTAATGTAGCACTCTCATTATACACTTGTTTCATATACACAACCTATGAATATCTGTATGAAAATATTTTGTATAAATACCTACATTTCTGTATACTTTTAAATTCTTTGCAACCAAATATACAGAAGAAAACCGAATATTTGTACATTTAGCCACAATAGTAGTACTAAATTGTAACTGGATGGATCCTTGTTCCCTTTAACAATTTACGAGTATGCTAGTCATTTCTTTCCTCCTTTCTTCATCCTTTTACTTCATAACACAAGTCTTGCTATACCTTATGTAATCTGTGGTGTTGATTTTTGAGTGTGTGTTTTTCTTGCAGGATGGAATTTATGCATTTACATATGTCTAAGCATCTATCTGAAGACCACTTTTAGAACGCCATCCAAAAATTCAGTTTCCTTGGAGTTCTTGATATGGAAGTTTTACTGTGCTTTTACATTGGACAAAGTATTGGTTAAAATGCTTTTCTATAGCTTCTTCCTCTCATGCAATACTGCTGCACTATATTTAGAAAACTGCTTCCTAAGTACTCAGGTTATGCAAGTTCATAGTGAAGAGGCATAATCTTGTGAAACAGGCAATGTTGTTTCAAAATTCTTGATTTTATTGCCAAATAAATATATCTGACCAAGGATGATGCATAATTGTCGAAATATTCTTGAGAGTCATTGGCACTATTTCAGTTCATCATAATAATCATTCAGAATAGTTAGTACTGTTGTTTATGTTGCTAACCTTCAAAGTATACAGCGTATGTTGCATTTTTTACTTGATCATAAAATATAAAATGTAAAATGGAAATAAATTACAAAATTCTGTCTCGTTTTTTTAAAGTTAATTTAACTGAATGTCGTCGTTACAGGGATCAAAGATATCAGAGTTACCAACTGTACAATAAATCACTTACTACAGAATATGCAGTTTCATTGTTTATCCACTCTTTGCTTAGTAATGTGGAATATGCCAGCAGTTGTCACATTTTGAAGTTCCATAGTTGAGACATGGATGCTTGTGATGTATAACGCCATACATTTGGCAACAGATAGCATATGTCTTGTTCAAAGCATTTCTGGTAGAAAAAAATACTTAGGTATGCTGGGTGATAGATTGACTGTCTTCCTAAGTTTCATTTTTTAAAAAAATATTATCTCTAGGGTGCCTTCAACCTGAAGAATCATACCCAGCGTTTACATGAATGTACACACACTGGAGCTGGCTTATGGCAAAACTTCCATACAAGGAAAGCTACTACTACATTACCTGACATTACTGAGATTTTGGACTTCGTCCATCCTGCAGTATTCTAAAAAATACGACGTTTTAGAAATTGGATCTGCTTCCATCCTCAGATAACAGGGTTGGGTCCGTTAGAAAGGGCTGACTGAAATCCAGTGATTGAAGTTAGCTCTTCCTAAGAGATCCAACAGTATTGGTGCCTCCCACCCTTTCATCTGAAGATGGAAACAAGTCCAGTTTCTAAAATGCTGTGTTCATTAGAATGCCAAATGGCTGCTGACAAGTCCAAAAACTCAGTGATCCAAAGTGTTACACACCATTGTCAGAACCTTTTAGAATTGACTTATGGTTACATTAGTTGTCTGAAAAATGCAGCAATGCCTTCTATAGGAATTGCAACATTTAGTCCCTAGGGAACAGTCACACATAAATACTATCAAGAAAAGTGTTTCTTTGATCTAAGATTGCCTTGTGAAAATTCGAATAATAAAATATTAAATATTAAAATGTTTGTTTTAAAAAATTAATTATTAAAATATGTTTTATTTAGAAAATTATATAAGAATACATTATGAAACTGCAATTGAAAGTCCATGTACTGAAGAACAGTGTGTTATTTTCACTTTGTAAAGCTCAGAGAATTTTAGACAACGATCTAATCGTGTCTGATTTTGAATATGTATCTTATTTATTGACAATCCTGAGTAACTTGGAATAGTTAATTTCTGTATTGTGTTCCTCACACTGGCATAAGTACTTTTAGGATTATGATGGGTTAATTTACTGCTTGATATACTTTCATATGCATGAAATGTTGCAGTGGGAGACATATCTTAATGCACTGTATCAGGGGATGCCAAAACCTAGCTGACATATTCTGCATGGTGAATTACAGTATAGCAGCTGGCTCATCACAATTCATACACATCACGGCCGTTTGGACGGCTTGTACTTGGCCGACAGGAACCTGCTGAACGCTTGAGGGTGGCTGTTTTGCACACCTCACGTGCACGTTGTGGACTTGTGTAAGAGTACATGTTATAACCAGGGATGATATGCACACGCACATCTCCTGTTGGCCTTGTGGCTTGTGACAAAACTTCTGAAGCTCCTCGGGGCCGTCTTGAAAAGGACACTGTTGTCTTGCAACAACAATAGTGGAATAAATTAACGTACGCATTTCGAAAGTGACGGTTAGTTAGGCAGTACAGAAAATTGTTGATGCAGGACTTACTGAGCGCAAACCATGCCAAGTTGTAGAACAGTCTGCCTGGAATGGTATGCACAGACCCTATACCTAAAGTAATACCAAATGGGAGCCAAAACACCACAAACAACACAAAACTGTACATATTTGTCTTCATGAGAGCATAGTCCCAACTAAATGACATGGGCGGTTTGAAGCTGGGCCTTGACTTGGCCACTCGGATGCGGAGAGTAATATGGAGATAGCAAGCAAATGTAAGGGAAGCAGGCAGGAATACAAAGAAGGCACCCACAATGACATAATAAGGGAGAACATCTCCTGTGAGTCGACGCCGGGTGCAATAACCAGGTCCCACATTGTACACAAATTGTAAGGTGACAGTTAACCCACTTAGCAGCCAGATTGTAAGAACGACTATGGTGATTCTCGTGGAAGTGAGCATTTCATAGCAATCCTGTGACAAGCAGAGACGTGCATAATTTTCAGCAGCTGTGGCTGCCAATGTCAGGAGTGTTACCAGGCAGCACAAGATAGCCAGGAACCACTGGAAGTTGCACACACCAGGAGCATCCTTCAGACCAGCAAGCAATACTACTGTAGATGCTGGGAACACCAACCCTGTGATCAGCAGATCAGCCAATGCCACATTCACAATGAAGACATTTCCTGAAACACAAGTGCTTGGTCCAATTTATAGTGAAAGTACACTATATATACTAAAAATATATATGGGTATTTAAATCTGTAAGCATTGTGTAGTAATTGGTGTCAATGAATCAGAATGGTTTCGAATATTTTAAGGAAGTATCTTATCATTGGTATACGTTCTTTTGCATAGCATGGAAGACAAGACTGCATGTACTGGTGGTACTGTTTTTCTGGCCATTTGTCCTTCCATATTTTTGAGCACTGTGAAGAATATATGGACCTAAGAGACATTAAAATTGGCCTGTGAGAAAATTCATAATTTGTATATTTTCCTACATATGTTGAGATGATGGAATCAAGGAGTGATTTGAATGGGGATGTAGCCTGGATGGGAGAGAAGAGAAATGTACATGGAATTTCAGTTTGAAAACTTGAAGGGAAGAGGCTTCTGCAGAAACCTAAGAAGAGTTAATACGATATTAAAATACACTTTAAATAAGCAGGAGGTCTAGATCGAGATAGCGTCCAGTGGCAGTGTGATATGAACATGATGATGAACCTTTGGATTTCATAAAAAGTGTGGAAATTTTCGAATAGCTGATAGAATATTAGCTTCTAAAAAATGACAGCTTTGTTTAATTCTTTATAATTTTCCTTCCACATTATTTAGAACACAAAATGTGGATATATTTTCCAGCCTTGAAAATTGGACAGCTTATATACTTTGTCTGCATCAAAGTGATGCAAGCAAACACATTTTTTTTTATCATTTCTCTGTCCCACTTACAAGATTAGAACAGGTGAATAATGTCCAAAGAATTCGAATCCATGCCACTTTCACAAGATGTTATATTTTTCTGGCCCCTAATTAAATCCCTTTTAGGCGCATGGTGAGTTTCATAAATTCATTCAATTTTGTGATGAGTAAGGTGTCATGGATCTTGTCGCGCCAAGGCAACAGTAAAATATTTTCACCAGTGTATAATTCCACCATTTCCAGCAGATTTCAACTAACATCATACATCAAACACTGTCATATGCTACATAGGAGACTCGGTGGGCTCCAGAGCCGTTCTGAACGTTGTGGAGAAGATAAACATCTTGGCCTTAGCAGGAATAGAAATTTGAGGTAGGGCTCAAAGAAAAGAAGGAACTGAAGGAAACTAAGGGTCTGTCACGGTAGCTGCACTGCGCTTGGAGATTCAGAATCTGGGACCTAATGAACACAATCGGCAGTGGTGCCATTGCGTTTGGTCCCATCTCACGATAGGTTGTAGTAAACGTACAGACAGCAATTTGCATGATGTTGCAAACTTACGAAAATCAATAGCTAACCCTCTTCACTACAGCAATATCCGAAATGGAAGGAGCGTAGGTTACACTACTATTCCGTTATTAAAATCCAAGCAACTGCCGATAACTTTCCGGCGGCAACAACTGTTCACATGCAGCATCCGTTACTGCCTTGGCGAGAGTTATTTCAGCTGCGTCAAGAATTACAGACCCAAGTCACCGATTCTACTGCAATTTCTGGACCACGCAAATATTTCAGTTGCGTTAAGATCTATGGGCCCAAGCACCAGATTGTAATATATTTTCTGGGCCATGCGGTTTTCTGGCTAGTACCTAAGTGGAGTGTCTTCACTATCAATTTCAACAGTTCTTTTTACCTATTTCTTTCAGCTGCGTCAAGAATTACAGACCCAAGTCACCGATTCTACTGCAATTTCTGGACCACGCAAATATTTCAGTTGCGTTAAGATCTATGGGCCCAAGCACCAGATTGTAATATATTTTCTGGACCATGCGGTTTTCTGGCTAGTACCTAAGTGGAGTGCCTTCACTATCAATTTCAACAGTTCTTTTTACCTATTTCTTTTCGTGTCCGTCTTTCTTTTTGTGCGTTATTTGTTCGAAGTGCATAAAATAAACATATGGAGACCATGGACCAAGTCCGTTTCGGTTCGTATTGTTCCGATATTAACTCACAGTAAGTTTAAAGCAAAATTTATACACTTAAGAAAATAAGTTATGAAATACACGCACAGGATAGCAATTCTTGCGCGTTTACTCCGTTATTATCTAGACACTGGTGAACATTATTTATGCACTCTTATAAATGGTGCAAAACAAGCGTGGCGGACGATCAAGTACCTTTAGTACAAAATCTAACACAATATACTCGGTAAATGTGACGAGAGAATAAAAACTCCTTCGGTTTAACTGTCTCAGAAACCTCAAGACCTGGCAACGAGAATATCAGCGTCAAATATGTGTATCTACAACTTCTCTTCGAAACATTCTTCGCTCGGATAAATAATTAGCGAGTTACGTCCGAGATGCTTACAGAAAAACATGTAGGCCTTTATGTAAAATATCCGTTATTCTTATTTGATCTGCTCGTAAAAAAAGTTGTATCTTCTAACAAGAGATGGCTCTATATTGAACAAGACGGTCTGCTACACATACGACTCCTGCATTAACATTTCAAATGCCCTGCTGATTTCAAAGGGCGGGTGTCTGGAATGTGCATTAATCCCTCCAAGTTAGAAATTTTTAGACCGTATTTCTCCTAGAAAAGGACATCAACAAGGTAAAGAAGATGCAAGGGAACATTCTGCTCTTTCTTGCTTGGCTAAAACTTTGACCCTGAACATGGAATCGATATATTTCTCTGAAACATTGCGATCTCTCCACATTACACGTTGTTAAAACGAATATTTGCAAACAAACTTGGTTTATGTGTGATACAATTTAACGTTTATCATCGGCGATTATTTTAGGTAAGGCGCCCAGTTATGGTAAACTTACGAATGTTCAATTCCTACCTCGCTTCTTAAGGTGATCCTCAATCATTACGGAACTGATCATGAAAATGTTGCCCACACTGCCGATGACGGCGAGACTAGCTATCAGCAGCAGACGCGCCACTCTGCTCCAATCGGCGCTCAGCGTCACTGGGGAAACTGACTCTTGCAGGTTGGCGTCGTCCCCGTTCGGGGCGCTCGCGTTCCCAGACATGGCTTCCTGAAACATGATTCGCATGAGATTCAGGTTACAACACAGAGAAAGGTTGTACCAAATAACTGGGTAAATATAAAAAGTCCGGATTTGTTTAAATTTTCTTTGCCATCAACCACGTCGATGCTGAGTAAAATTTCGCTCTTAAATCTAACTAGGATTCTAATCGCACCCGAAGACTCGACCACAATACTTGTACATTGCTTTAACAGAATCACTACCGTATATATGTATTTGCAAGAGTGAGCGGACAATTTCATATTACCTTTGAGGTTCTTGTATCACATCCGTGGTAGAAGACAGGAACAGAAAATTTACATACTTTTTACTCAGGTGTACGTAGTATGCGCAGTATTATGCAGTGGAACCTCGCTTAACGAGTAATTCGCACAACGAGCAAAACAAATTGTAAGAGAATGACTCACTTGACGAGCGACGTTTCGCATAACGAGTGACGAGAGGGGAAGTCCCGGATTGTGCGCTTGCCACATCAGTCTGTGTTTAGCACTCGTTCCGCTAGCATCTTAGTGTCGCTTGTGATCACATATTTTTCCAAACTTGTGTTCAGACATTTGTGATTTTTTTTGTGCAAAATTTAATAACCCTTGCAAAAATGTCCCCGAAGAAAAAGACAGCCATAAGAGAATAAAAGTAACCGTAGAAATGAAACGTAAGATCATTGAAAAGCGAGAACGAGGTGTGAGCGTGGCCGATCTAGCACGTACATACAGTCGGTCTACATCAACAATTTGCACTATCCTCAATAACAAGGACAAGATGAAGGAGACAGATGCTTCAAAGGGAGTGACAAGAATACCTACGCAACGGTTACGTATTCTCGACGATGTTGAAAGGTTGCTCCTCGTATGGATAAACGAAAAGCAATTGCAAGGCGACGCTATTAACGAGAACATCATCTGAGAGAAGGCGAAAGTGAATTTCGCCGACCGCGTTAAGAAGACGCCGGGATCATCAACGGCCGGATAGCGTTGTCGAATGTGACTTTGAGGGGTTTGAGATAGTACCTGCGGAGCCTGTCGTCACCGAGATTTTGTCTTTGGCCAAGATCATTGGGCTGGAGATGGATAACAATGATATCGATGAGATTGTGGAAGAGCACAGCCAAGAGCCAACCACCGAAGAGCTTATGCAGTTGCGTTGTGATTCACAGCAAGAAGTTGTGGAGGAGAGTTTGTCAGAGGAGGAGGAGGAGGAGGTAACAGCAAAGCAACAATCTTCTGGCGCAATAAGAGAAATGCTGAAAGCATGGGAAACTGTTGCATCGTACATTGAGAGGCATTACCCTAATAAGTCAGTGGCTATGCGCGCTACAAATTTATTTAATGATGCTGTGTCGCTTTTTCACCAAAATTTGAAGCGTCGGCAAAAACAAATGTCTCTAAACAGCTTTCTAGTAAAAAAGAATTAGATATGTGTCATAAATAATAAACTAATTATTTCAATTTTTGTTTTCTGCAAATCGAATTCGCATTCCAGGTTGGTTCATTCCGCATAGAAGAAAAGATGAAGATGATTCACGCTCCTTAACAATGTATATATAATTTTCTTTGAATAAACGTTATACATATTTTTTTTAGTGTTTCTTTCGGCATGGAACGCATTATTCACAAGACCTCGCCACTGGACCCTATTCTGAGAAAATTAAAACCACATACGTGCGTATGTTATGTTGTTCTCACGTCGTGGTAGTTTTCGGCTACATAACAAATTGCAGCTCGGTATTAGCTATTGTGCAACTTGAAGGATAAAAACCCAACTGTTTTAACTTAGAAAGCAACACAAGATAAAGTTACGAAAGAGATAAAGAAAGGAAACAACGGATGAAACAAATTATTCATTGTTGAATTTTAACGGGGTTTCCCATTAGTATTTATCTTAGTCATTCATTCATTCATTCATCAGTAGCACTATAGTACTTGGTTGGTCCCTGGCTTCTTCTTTAGTTTCTTGATCATTTTGACACAGACGGTAGGACTCTTTGGACGGGGGATCAGCACGTCTTAAGGCCGCTACCTACACATGGTGACACAACCACAGAAAAACGTACACAGACATTCATGCTTTTTAGTGGGATTAGAACCCACGATCGCAGCGTTCGACCGAGCAAAGACAGTTCATGCCTCAGACCGCGCCGGCCACCGTGCTCTACAGTATTTATCTAGTGTCCATGTTAATTTTATCTTCATATTCACACCCAACTCTCAAATGTTTCATATCTCACCAATTTAACATTTACTATTTTAATCACCTTAATGGTACTTGCTGAAGAACAGAAAGTCTGAAACTCAATATTCCCCTCAGTTTTCTTTACCTGTCTTGGATTTAAAAACATCTGTTTTTAGTTAACGGAAAGCTGTAACAACTCTTCCATAACAGCAACGCTGTAGGGCCTAATGTTTTTTCCTTGTTTACTGTTTTCAGTTCTTCATGTTCTCATCTGCTTTAATATTGCTGAAGAAAAGAGAGAGAAACATGTTTTCAACGACCTTTTTACCTTTACATGGCTTTCAACCACAGGCCTGGGAGCGCTAATCACAAAAGCTTAACGTCATTCCAGATTACTTTGGTGAATAAAGGGGGTTAATTCATCATCATCGCAAGGGCGAGCCATATGCTGATCTCATCATGCGAACTCAGGGGCTGTATTTCTCGCCCACAGTCAAAAACACATTTGGTTTTATAATGAATCAAGTGCATGATCCGTGCTAATTGGCAGCCATATTTGGGCACGCATTTTAATATTAAATATTTATAATTTGAACAAAAATTTCATATCACCATTTCCGTATGATTAATCAGATATTCCAGTCTTCTCAAGAGCCAACATTATGTTTAGAAACCCTCTTTTATATATAATATTCACTATAGACACTCAATTGAAACTGTTACCAAACCGAAAGAAGCATTCATTCTTATAAATGGTATTGTTTACATAGTATATAGGAAACGGATTAGCAATATCGATTGGGCTCAACCGAGTAGGTCTTTTACCTGAGGACGGAGGCACAGTCCAGTCTCCGAAACGTAGTTTTCAATGAAAAATGGGGCAAGGGATAATGTCAAAAAAGTCAAATTTTTTAATATACTATCGTAATGAAATATTAGATCTTATTAGTTCCAGTTTATTGTGTACTTTGTCGCTTCACACACCTAAGCTAACATTCGTGTTCTCTGTATAAAAAAACTCCTGGTCAGTCCAAGCCATATTTTAACTATATACCTCAAATTAATTTGGTTTTTCGAAGTAATGTTTCTTGTGTTTTCCTGTTTGGTGACTAGTCAGGGTTGCTTATGTAGTACATTGTGTATCCTTGAAGCTAAGCTCAAATGTGGTGATGCAGTGCAATGTGTGTCTTTGAATTTTGTGTGACCGTCAATCACAAAACTTGAAAGTAAACACAAAGATTACGCAATATCATAAAATAATTTTAAATTGATGGCAAGTTACATGACAGCTAAAACGCAATAGGGCGAATTTCTTAAAGAACTGTAACGAATTTATGTGATTCCAACAATTAATATAGACATTGACCCATAGCAATTCTGCACATACCATACATCCCTAAATTTTGTGGTACGGAGACCCATTGTTAGACAACGCCCGAGAAACAAACAAATATACAACAGCCAGTCCTCCGCCAACAGACAAGAACATAACAGTTTCCCTGTAACAGAAGAACGGTGTTTTCTACGCAGTCCGTGCCGAGATATTCTAAGAACGACAAGTTCAGATCAAGATCATGAGAATGACTTACATATAGGTGTGACTTGGCCCTCAGAGACACATCTCAACCCTCCATGAGAGACTCTTCATTCGATATTATCACTTTTATCGGACTGACCGATTTCCGGGAAGAAAAGGCATTCCCCATAATCATGTAAACCCATACTATATGTACAATATGTGTACTTGACAAAGGCAAACCCCATTCATAAGAGACAAACTCATCCCCTCGTCAGAGAAGATGTTACAGAAGTACTATGGCCGCAATGGTTCGACTGAAAAAAGAAAAAAAGGCTGATCGTAATCCTCAACGGACTTGACGCGAAGACGAACCGATTGGCGGTAAACCGCCAGTCGTGAAGTAACTGTGACTCTGACCGTGAGAGGAAAACTGAGTTGAGGATGGAGTTAATTGAGGAAAGGAGCGAGGAGCTGGATATATAACGAGGCCAAGCAGCATCCAGCCGTGAGTCGAGGGAGAGTGCGTAGATTAACAAATAAGTGACAGTTTTATAGCAGTTGTAGTTAGTGTGAATCGTTGGCACCGCACCGAAAAACAAGTTGTCGCACAGAAGGAAACGAGTAGGAGAGAGCCTAAAGCATGTTGTGTTTGAGAAAGATGGCTCTCGCTACGCTAACGCAATGCGAGACGCTGGCGGGTGGTGCATCCCTCGTTCGATGAGAGACATGAAAAATGAATAACGGAACTCCTGGATACGAAGGAGGAAATGGATCTAGTGCAAGCTCCTACAGTTAAAATGGGGCAGGTTGTTCGGAATTCGCCCGAAGCGAATGGACATGGCGCCAAGTGGAAACAACTAGCGAACAGAGCTGGAGCAGACAGGCACAAACTCTGCAAGTTTATAGATGGACAGGCGCTATTTACCGGCTCATTTCACATGTATGCAGCAATATACAAGGAAGTGAGGAACAACCTTCAACAGAACAGTGAGGAATCAGGGTGGAGTCGAACTGGGTCCACTCGGCACGGCGACCACTGTTTGGCCTATTGTAGCCTGCCCCTGGTGATTATGATAATGGAGAATTTTGTGCATTGAAGATTGGTAGGGGAAACCGAAGTACTCGATAAAAACCTGCCCCAGATCCACTTTGTCCACCAGAAATCCCACTTGACCAGACCTGGAATCGAACCACGGGCCGCCGCGGTGGGAAGCAAGCGACTAACCGCTTGAGCTGTGGCGCGGCCATGAGAGAGCCACAAACACTGAAGGTGAGAGCTACACCAAGAAACAGGACAGACCACATCCAATGTGCCAAAATCCACTGTCGGTGGCAAAGAAAAACTTTTCTTCACTCAGGGATTTACCTGTGGAAAATGCGGAGGCGAGTAGCGAAGGAAACTCAACTAAAAAACTTGGTACAAATGAGGGTCCGGGTAAAGATAGGCCACCTCCCATCGAACTGACATCTGAGAGTCTCCAGAGAGTAGTAAATGTTATCGTGAGCGGGAAGTTCTTCTGCCGGAACACTGTCACTAGAACCCAGGTAACAACTGACAGTATGGACTACGACACCATGAAAAATTCTCATTGAGAAAAATCTCCACTCCTCTACATTTTACGCAAGGGCGGATAAACCGATTAAAACCGTAATCAGGCATTTGTCCGGAAACATTTCTGCAGAGGACATTAGTGCGGCCCTCCAGGAGGTAGAATACGACGTATATGACTGCCAAACGTCCCACTCCAGAAGGAGGGGTCATACACGCCTCCCTTCCCCTCTTCCTAGCCACTCTAGCGACGAATCAGAACCTCCAGAAATCTTCAAACCGACAGCACTCTGTAATATATTCATGAAGGTCAAACCTTATAGACTTTTTTTTTAATTCGCTTAGTGGGGGTGGAGTCCAGCTGGGTCCACTCGGCACGACGGCCACTGATTGGCCTATTGTACCTGCCCCAGGTGATTACGATGATGGAGAATTTTGTGGAATGAAGATTGGCAGGGGAAACCGAAGTACTCGGAGAAAACCCGCCCCAGCGCCACTTTGTCCACCACAAATCCTACTTGACCAGACCCGGGCTCGAACCTGGGCCGCTGCGGTGGGAAACCATCGACTAACTGCTTGAGCTATGACGCAGACTTTGGAAAAATGGGCTTACACAGTGCTAAAATTGTCAGCGTTCTGGTGACATCTGGGTGAACTGCAGGCAGCCTTGGAATTATTTGTTATTTCTAACTTCGAAATTTCAGTTCCACAATGCTCTATCCAGTAAATATATGATGGTAGAAATGATGTTCTCGACACTGTAGTGCATCAGAACGTCCAGTGTCAGAGGTCATTGTTACTGACATCCTGGACTCGGATCACCGTAGACAGAAGCTGACACTGTGTTGTAGGAAGTTTAAACACCTTCCGGTGGTAGTAGCATAAACAAACTTGATTTCAGAATGCTGGTATTATCTCAAAGTAAAAATCTATTAACTTACAAATCCACTTGTTCAGAATATGGCCATCCATTCGGTTAAGCTCCGGAAGGTGGACTTTTGGGCCGGTATATTCATCAAACGCTTAGTCCGTAGGGGCAACAAGAAACCAACAAGTCACTGGATATATATGCGTCTTCAAAACCTCGAACGCAGAACTTAGCATGTTCGTGATACGGCAGTGATAATCAACCTCTTGCATCTTGAGTCCCAGCAGCCATTTTGATTAAAAACGCAATCACACCGTAGCAAAAATAAAGCTTCCCTTTCTCCAAGTGTATTTTGACAGTTATGTATATTAAGTACTGTATGAATCGTTTAATGCATACTCAGATGGTATAGCGACGGGCTACAGGCTGGAAGACCCGGGTTTAATTCCCGGAAATGTAAGATTCTTCTCTTCTCCACGTCGTTCATACCGGTTCTGGGGTCCACCAAGCCTCCTATCCACTGAGTAACGAGGGCTCTTTCCTCTGGGGTGAAGCGGCAGGGGCATGAAGCTGACCGCTCACTCTACCTAGTGCCGAGGTCGAGAATGGTTGTGCTATACCTTCACCCCCCATATGATTTCATGGCACAGTGCTTAACTAATTAAACACAGGGGCAAGTTTTTTAATCGTTAATGCAAGATATAATTTTCGAGACCTCAGGAACCACCTAACCGACAGTCGAGTTCTATCAGTGGGGTGCGTCGCACCGGTTGAAGAGCCTTTGGTCTAGGGGACCGTTATGTTGCTGCTGTATCTCAGAAAGTTTGCCCTGGGAACCACCGCCCCAGATCTGTTGGTCATGAGAGTTCCATATGCATTGTGGGGTGGAGACAGTTCAAGGCCCAGTGTCCAAATGTGGGTGTATATGACGATGTCTATATTAATGGGGGGGGGGGTGACGAAAGCGCATAACGATACATTTTTCTATGCAAGATTAGAGCTCAGATCAACGCAGTGTTCTCGAAGAAATGTTCTCGACCTGGTTTTGCTGTCTTTTGACGACAAATTCTTTGTATCATGCAAGCTGACTATACTGTTAGTGCTCATACAGAGTGGGGCGCAGGAACTTCCTTTTTGTGAAGACGCATTGTGAAGGGAGCGGAGGTCGCAGACAAGTGGGGATAGGCTCGGCGAACGCAGCAGTCGCGGAAGTCTCTGTCTAATATCCCTCAGGAGGAAACATGAGGTGGACGAGTGGGCAGCGTGCGTTTGCTGTCGAAGCCTATTTTTCGAACAACCCTTCCTAAGTGGCGGTGCAGCGTGCGTTCCGTACTCACTTCGGAATTAAGCCCAGAGGTCCGATTCCCGACCGGAAATCGATTGCTTTATGGGTAGAGAACTTTAGGACAACCGGGAGTGTGGTGAAAAAATCATCAGGACGACAACGGACCGTTACGACGCCAGAAAATGTGGAGGCAGTTCGACAGTCGATTTTGAGATCTTTTTCTAACCAGCTCTTGAAGAAATGCATCTAGGAAATGTCTGGTTCCAACAGGATGGTGCCACGGCCCACACAGCCCGAGCTTCGATGACAGTTTTAAGGGCAAAGTTCCCCGGACGGCTCATCTCGCTTCGAGGTGACATCCCGTGGGCAGCGCACTCACCTGATCTAACGCCCCGTGATTTTTTATGGGGCTACCTCAAGGCAGAGGTTTTTAAACATCGCCCTACAAACCTGCTTCAGTTGAAGAATGTTATTCGGCAGGAAGTAGCCCAAATTCCGGTGCACATGTTGGGACGTGCAGAGGGGAATTTCAGAAAATGGTTGCATCAGTGCATAGAGAACGGTGGCCACCACCTTCAAGAATTTTTTTTAAACCTACATGATTTAAAACTTTAAAGTATGTTCTTTCATTAGCTAAACATAAATTTTATCTATCAGCAATAATTTTTTCTTTTATTCGCCTTCAAAAAAAGGAAGTTTCTGCGCCTCACCCTGTATGAGCACTAACAGTTCTATCTTCTGCGATATAGCGCCTTGTAGTGTGTTGAATATCAGCCAACGTTTCGGAGGAACATGCCCCTTACATCTTCAGGGTTGGAGAGTAAGCAACGCTAGAAGCAAACAAGGAGCAATCTGCAATAGAACACCGGCCATCCTAAGTAAGAGTCTTCATGATCTTCTTCAGTCCATCCACGCAAATTCTGGGATATTATTTCGCTTATACGATGATCACTTCTTCCAAAATCCTTTCCAATCGTCCAATCATTCAATCTTCCTACGCTACCTAGTCATCACTCATGGAGCTGAGCCCTTCCTGAGAAGCTGCCAATTTTACAGGTACTCAAGAACTTCGCAGCACATTATGGAACCCGAAAGTTCGTAAGAGCCCTCCACTGGTCCCTATCCTGAGCCAGATCAATCCAGTCCTTACCACCCCATTCTATCTCCTTGAAATCAGTTTTAATATTGTCCCCCCCCACGTCTTGGTCTTCCCAGTGGTCTCCTTCCTTCCGGCTTTCCCACCAATATCCTATATGCATTCCTCCTCACTCCCATTCGTGCTACCTATTGGCGTCGTTAAGTAACCTGCGATAGTGAATAATAGATTGGAACGAATACAGGAAAAAGCGGCTGTGACCTAATTTTAATATATTATATCGGAAGTGCCTCAAGTGACTGAGAAAACCCACTAAACCTTCAGTCAGTGTAGCTGGTGTTCCGGCCGAGATTTCAAACAGTTGTAAACTAGGTTGCCCGGTCGATGTGGATTTAGAATTGATTTGTTATCTTAATTATGAGCGTTCCTAGAAACGTGAGTGCAGCGCTATATCATGTGCTGGGCATGAAACGTACAGAAAGCTTAGTCCCAGAGCTCTTCGTGTCCAACAGGTCCCGCCATATCTCGTGCCAGATTCCAATCTCTGATAACAGATTCATGCACACATTGCAGGACAGTGACCCAGGGGCATATCACGCGGGCAAGGATGGGCAACGTAAGTTGTGTTACTTAGCTTGAGCATTATACCGGTTCAGTTAATGTCCGGTCGATTGGCCCCCACTTCTGCTTCGTATTCGGAGGACTCGGCATCGAATCTCGGCCAGAATATATAGCCTATCATGACATTTTTTTGTGGTTTTCCTCAGTTACTCCAGGCAAATCATGGATTAAGGGAGTTCTTTTTAGTTTCTTGGGGTGGGGTGAGACAGTCCATTTGGTACGTCGGCCACTAACTGGCTTAGTGTACCAGCACAGCTTCATAGATGATGATGATGAGTGCGGAACGGTCGTTGGATTGAGAATTAGTAAGGGAAACCGAAGTATTCAGGGAAACCTGCCCCAGTGCCACTTTCCCCATCACAAATCCCACGTGATTTGCCCTGGGCTCGAACTCGGCCCACCGCGGTGGGAAGCCGGCGATTAACCGCCTGAGCTATGGCACGCTCCTGAAATTGAGATAAGGTAGAGTTAAGTTGTAGCTGCGCTTAATTAATTGAGCACCACGTCAGGGAGACGTATAGAATTCCATCATTCTTGACTTTGGTACTAAATGGGGCTGAGTGGTAAGATTTACGCCCCAGCTTATTTAACCCCGTAGCAAAAGCCCACGTTATCCATTGTATGGACGCTATGGACAACAGAAAAAACGCCTTGCCCTACCGGGAATCGAACCCATTTCGTCTAGCCCGTAGCCTTCCCCTATGCTGACTGAGCTATCCAAAACTGTGGACAGTACCTCTAAATTGGTCAGGGAGTGTTCCTCGAAATCCTCGTCTACTCATCAATCAAGAACGTTTGGCCATCTCTGTCGACGCTGTAGGAATAGTCATCATCCCTCTGAATTCTGAACTGTACATTCGCAGGTGCGGTTATTTGCGGGCGAGCTTCCAGCTTAAGAACACTGAAAATACGAATATTCTCGTGATTCACTTTCGCGAGATTCGCGCATTTCACACATCTCACCCACGCCAGTTACGTCACAGTCCACAAGTCCCCACCCCACCTCGCTCTTGTACCGACTTCTCCCCACGAAGCACATTTCCACGCACCCTTCTCCCCCAAATAAAAGTGAAAGTAATTATAGAAATGTATACGGGAGTGTAAACGTTGTGAATAGAGAAGAGAAAAACGGCTCTATATAGACCTAGATCTACTTACCAGACTTCCATCTACGCCCAGGTCTCACAAACGGTCTCTTCTTTTCAGGTTTTCGAACTAAAATGGTATATGCTTTCCTCACATGGTCCTTTATTTTAGTCGCTCTTCAAGTATGTTCCGATAAAGTTATTTAACCCGTCAAACCGTTGCAGTTTCTGTGTAATAAGCAGAAAAGTGAGGTAATATTCGGAAAATACAGTAATTCCAAATTGCAGCGCAACATTTCGCTCTTCTTTTACATGTTAACATCCACATGCACTTTGTTTGAAACATCTTTGAAGCTATGAGCATGTCACACCTTAAGTAGACAGTTTATGGAAGAAAAATTCCTGTCTTTTCAACAATATCTCGGCTACAGATTTTGGATCCCATCGTACATGTAAAATAGAATCTTGCACCTTTCAATGATTATGTAAAGATTACGTTATCATCTGATGGCGACTCATTGTCAGAGATGCTTTAGATACAAAATTTTAATTTCTGAACAGAACTACATTATTTGGGATGGCAAATTTCAGAATAATTTCCTCCGTTGACGTTGAAGTCTGATTCTTTGTCCCCCACAATCATAGAAAGTGTTCTACATTATGATAATATATGAGATAGAACCCAGTTGGTGTGGCTCGACTCTTGTCTCCACAGAACAAAGCAGGATAATGGAGTGGGCATGTGGAAGTGCAATCGTGCACTCAATGGAATCCACTTGTTTATGCTATCTAAATCTGTGGATGCCTTTGACGGCTTGGTCCGGCAAATACTGAACCACTTATTGAAGAGAAATCATTGCTTATCCTTTAATCTGTACATCGTAAGATGAATATACTTTGAGCACATGTAGGATGTTTTAATTTAGTTCTGAAAGCTCCCGTATGATTAGATTTCTTCCTTGCACACATGAGTACAGCAGTCAATATATTTTCTGCTGAAGAGGCTTCGTCCTCATTCACTGCGACAATCATTAAATGTCCATGTTCCCTTCATTTTCGCTACGGCATCATGACAACAATAACTTCACAATAATCATATCCGAACAACAATAATTTGGGTGGCGTTACGGGTACCCAAACGAAGTGGGTCAATCGCCATGTTGATTCCAACAGGTTGCCATGCCAGCAGACCAGCATCGATTTGTTTTATCACCACCGTGACCCAGCAATAATTTATTGAAGCAATGGTTAGACAACATCATCTTGATCCGGCCACTACATCAAACTGTATTAGGTGCATTTGTGTGTTATTTGCAATAACCAATGGGTCACGTGAGCGAGAAACCAACTTCTTGGCTCAGGGTAATTCTTGAGAAATTTGTATTCGCTCAATATTACAGCATTCCTGGATGTAAAGCCGTGTATTTCGGTAGACAGGTAACAAACTGTACTGCGTCACATTCCAGAAGACTGTAATGCCGACACTCATTACCGTAAGAAATCGCTCAAGTTAATAATAAATTCCCTTCTTTTTACGTAAGAGGTTTCCATGTGTACAAGAGCTAGACGTTGAACTCTGTCCTGTGAGAGAGAAAACCAATCCTAATACACATATTTCTTGAAGATCCATCTCAGTATCTTAGTCACATCTACGCCTATATCCCCCAAGTGCTACTATTCATTCACATTTCCATACTAAACATTTCCTCCATGCGAACTATAGACTTATATCCCTCTTCATTTGGTCACTAGAACAACATCTCATGAAGAATTATAATAATAAAGTGAACTGATGCAAAGTAAAAAGTAAGTAAAAGTATCCCTCCCTGTAACAGGCCGTGGAGACCCATAGGGTTGTGATATGTTGAGGCTCCCACATATTCTAGACAATTGGCTGACAGATGGCGGTAAGGTTGTCAGCCTTGCGTTCCGGCAGCCCTTTAACCCCAAGAATATTTCTGGTAGTCATTTTATTTAGAGGCTGAGTCGACACCAGGACCATAGTGCGGCTGGAAGGATTATGTAAATTGAAGAAAAATCCAATGACCTCGTCGGAATTCGATCCCGCGATCTTCCGGCTTGTAGCATACTTCCTCAACCAACTACGCTACCGCGTGCCCCCGGACATGTCATATACATCAATCTCAATGTATATTCTCAAGTTTCACGTCCCGAAGCATTTAACAGCTTCAAGGGAATATTTGAACTGTGGGGGCTCTCATCAACGTGACTGGTTACGGTTCAGTTTGAATATCGTTCTATCCTTACGACTACCTTGCATGGAATCCCGTAACATGTATAATTAAATGTATTGTTTAAATGATGTGTATATTATAAAATATGCTGATATTGCATTGCGTAACATTCACTTGAAGCTTTTTTTTTCCGAAATGGCATGAAACAGAAGGAATCTACACAATGTCTGTGCATTGTAATGCCTCCACGCTGTATGTTCCTGTGCAGGGTGATATCTTCTAACACAGATCAGAAATGTCAGCCATACAATTATATCGACATTAAACAAACATCAGAGCCGGTGTATGAAAAATTACAAGCAACATATTTGGGCGTCCTATGTAAAACAAAGTGGAATATTCCTTCCAACCGTTACGAGATTCGAATTGATTTTCTTATATTGAACTCCGGTAACAACACATAACCTAAACTCTCACAGTGTTTCCTTCGGTGTCTTGTTACGTTCAGGTTTCTAACTCTTTATTAAGCAGAAAATATTTAAGACAGCCTTATCATTTTACTGATGCACGGTATGTGCTATTGTGAATCTTTGTGTAATCCTGTAGAAAATAGTTGAATTTGAGGACACAAAACTGACTGAAGTTAGATTTATGAATGTGATTTGGGTATACTAAAAGCATAATTGTGTACAAGAGCACTATAAACAGGAATTTAAAGAAAGGCGTCATATGACATGTACCTTCACGGATTTTAGGTTAATTGTCTAATACTGTGACTAAAGTGACAGTGTGTCATAGTTCTCCGCTAAAAACAACAAACAAAACAAACTCCGTGGCCTGTAGTCCGCAAGCGAACTATACCGACCGAGTTACCGCCGCTTATTGGCGAAGTTACTGCCAACTTTTGCGGATAGAGGTTTTCTAGACCGGAGCCGCTATTTCATTGAAATAGCTCCACAATTATCCTCACGAGGCTGAGTGGACCACGTTCCCGACCCACTACTTCTCAGAAAAACTCGTAGCGCCGGGAATCGAACCTGCACTTCTGGATCTGTAGCCAGGAACTCTGACCACTATACCACAGAGGCGGTCAATTCGCCGATATATCTTACTGATTATGTTCTGAACCAATGAACAAATTTTTCAGGAAGTTATTAAGTCACTCCACCGACCTCAGAAACTAACGGGGCTGTGTTCAACATTGCTTACAAAGCAAACAGTAGCTACGTCAAGCACCAGAAATATCCGCATTCAGACATTAAATAAGAGGCCATTATGAGAATCGTGTCAGAAAGTATAATGGGAAAATTGAAAAGGCCTCACTTCCGAGAGGAACAGTTGTTTCTTTCTCTTGTTCGTGTTTCTTTTGGTGGATTCTACCTCGCTGTGCGCCATTTGACATGTGTTCACGCCAGAACATTGATCCATTATGAGACAAGGCATGCTGTTCGCAGATACTTTTGGCCTCTTTTCCAAGAGTAGGATTACGGCACTTTAGTTGTTAAGCCAAGTGAAGTGATGTTCGGCAACCCAGGGGGTCTGCTGTAATGTCCGTTTATGTTTTCGAAACTAAAATTAGAAGAGCAAGAACTTTAACTCTTTGATTCAAACTACACGTAGCAAAAATTAGACATGCGATTTTCAGTTGCAGTGATTTTAAGCTCCCCTGATTAAGATCGTCGGCTATCTGTATGGATGTGGCCCTCGCTAGGGCCCCAAACGTTTGAAAGCATTTCATTCATGTTCCGTATTTACAAGTTTGTTCACCACAGGTTGGTGTTCTTGGTGAATATGAATATCCTAGCTCCAAAATAGGGGCCGTTCTCAAATGTACCCCAAAATACAAAATCGCGATTTTCTCGAAAATACTCCAACAATTTGGGTTAAATCTAAGTGATTTATGAAGACTCTCTCTCTAAACAAAACTACAGAGCTGGCATCTTGAGGAGAATAAGGGACCGAAAGGGAAGTGCCTAATTTGTTGAAACATGCTTTGTCGGTCGAACGGACTCACTTGTTTTTCGGTATTCAGCAACCAGTAGTGATCTGCGAGCAGCAATCAGTTCGTTACCAAGACAACGTAGTCAATGTCGCTAATATGTGAGAAAGTACGTGTACTGTCTTTGCACTTTGTGCATGTAGGACCGACTTTCCGATTTAGCAGTCATTGCACCGGCGCATGACATCTAGACCCCTCGTAGCCGTCAGTTTGGGCGCGAAAAGTTGGCGAATCCGTTTACAGATATATATTTTTCATTTAGCCATTGGGCGATCTGTCGGTTCATTATTTGGAAGAAAAGAAAAATCGCCCCTTTGCTTAAATTGAGCGCCACCACGCTATGAATCCGTGAGAAAGAACGGGGGTATAACCCCACATGTAATAAACTTCATTACTAAATGGATGTGGGTGGAGAGCTACACACCCCGAATGCTTCATCCTCGGGGAAAAAGATCATGGTAATCATTCTGTAAGAGACTAGAATAGTTTAGGCTCTGGACTTAGTGGCGAAAGCAAATATTCCTGTCCTCACCAGGAACTTAACCCCAGTCGTCCAACCATAGCCGGTCACTGACTGACTGAGCTATTCTGGATGATTTTAGTTTCACGTTAATCAGTTAACAAGAAATCCTCAATATGCGGCGCAAACAGTAGAAAATTGGTCAACGGGAATATTATAAGATTTATGATAAATGATAAGTAAGATTTTTTCAATATGTCTTATCTCTAGAAAGAGAAGAATCGCGGGAAGACGCAAAGTAAGTCTACAACACAGCGTAACGCAGCCAGGGCCGGCGAGAGAGCAGAGGCGAACCAACATATCGCGCCGGGCGACATAATTTTAGGGGCAGGACATATTTTTTTTTTGTATTGTTTTTGTTGCATGAATTTTAATTTATGCTTATCCTTTGTTGATATTGTGGCCATTAATTCGATTAGGGGGGGTGGAGTCCAACTGGGTTCACTCGACACGACGGCCACTGATTGGCCTATTGTACCTGCCTCGGGCGATTACGATGATGGAGAATTTAGTGGAATGAAGATTGTCAGGTGAAACCTAAGTACTCGGAGAAAACCCGCCTCAGCGCCACTTCCACCGCAAATCCAACTTGACTAGACCCGGGGCCGAACCCGGGTCGCCGCGGTGGGAAGCTAGCGACTAACCGCTTGAGCGGCCTTTGTGGCCATTAATTGGCTTTAATGTGAACACGTTTCGGAACGAAAACCTGTTTAAGAATTATAACACCAATGAGTTCTTTTATAGTGCCATGAAATTTCATGTTTTTATGAAGATATTTTGAGAAAGCTGATCTATCTTTAACTGGGGTGGAGGGTGGTGAAGATTTTCGTTGAACTGGAAGAGACTTAATCTAAGACCAACCCTGGATTTAGCACGGACGGTGAGGAAGCCGACGTATCAAATTGATATCAGTTTACAGGGAGATTCTGTATACAGCTGGAGAGTCCGCGGTAGGTTTCATAGCTGAATAACATCTGTTCCTAAATTAAATTAGCTACTTACTGTCCAGCACGGTGTCTCAAGCAGTGACGCTTTAGAGTTTAGACTTATATTCAGAACGTGACCGGTTCAAACTTGGCAAGAATATCGACTGTTCCGACTGAGGGTTTCCTCAGACTCTCAAGCAAATTCCGCGATAGTTTCTCAAAGAAGAGCACGACCGCTTCCTCCTTTCACTAATTATCTTACCATTAAACTATTTGTAGTCTTGGCTATGGCAGCTTCATTAAATAAACCACACGCAGAAACTACCGAGACCGTAAGCCAGAATAAGAGGTTAATTGTAGAACTTACTATAGCCCTGGGGTTCACTCAGCCTCTAACAGAAATGAGTACCAGGAATTAATTAAATAATCCTCCTGGGGAGTAAAGCGCGGCCGGCGCTAAGGCTGACAACCTTACCGCTATCTTTGAGCCGATTGTCTAGATAGTGTGGGACCCTAAACGTCTCACAACCCTATGGGCCTTCACAGCCTGTTACAGGGATAGTTTTACTTCTTTCTTTTTTACGTTGCATAAAACTACTTTCGGTGATCTATGTTTGAGAAAAGAATCCGTTAGGTTCTGATACGAAACACTGATATAGTCACATGAAGGACACACGTTGCGTAGCCGTCCCTTGCGCTTTTCTAACATTTCCTATATTGATTTTCATGTCACAGATTCACTGTGTGTACCATTCTGAACAGGATCTAACAATGCGCATTATATCCTACTGGAATGACGTTTGAAAGCTTACAATGATTACCTGCAAGATCTAAATTCCATTAACACAGGTAAACCGCATTGTGCTGCCCCACCCAGTACCTGGCTATGATTCCCTTCTTCGCAGCTTGAAAACAAACCTGTATCATCATCAGATGACGTATCCAAAAAGACACACAAAGTAAAGTTTTCTATGTGTTCAACAAATTAAGCACTACGCCATGAAGGCGTATGGGGGAGTGGATGTATAGATCCACAAAGATACACAATGTTTGGAGAATTGTTTGGCTTATCGCAAGGTTGCTTCACTTCCATTGCGTTTTACAAAACTAATTATAAGCCTTTAAATAATCTGACAAAAAAAGCATTCAAAATACGGCGCGTATATTTATCGCTCCTAGAAATCAAATCTGAAATTATTGTAGATATTTCCAACCACGTAACACGTGTGTTTTTATCCACGTGTTCAAGGTATCTCTCTTTCAAAAAAGAAATTCTGTAACATAATGGCACTTCAAAATGATAGGAACCTGTAGAAATGGAGATGAGAAATGTAGGCTTATTCATTAAGCTGGAAAAAAAAATATCTACTTTGAAAAATGTAAATTAAAAAGTATAAAGCTTTTAAAATCTAATTTTCTACGGGAATATCTAAAGTTATAGGAAAATATCGCACACTCGTATCTGCCCATTATGCCCACAGGGCTATGTCACTGCTTTGTTCAACCTGATTACCAAAATATTCGCATTTTGGTTTCGCGATCATGTATGCCCATGTAGAGAGAATGTTTCATAACAAAGGACACATCGTATTCGTCCTCAAAATCAGGCCATCATAGAAGTTAGAAACTTCTGATAGCAATTATTACCCGAATTTAATCACATTATAACTTCTTGCGGGTTGTAAACTTGGTCTGTTATTGAAGTTTCCGTATACATTTCGGAAGCATTTATCGGCTACATTTATATTACGTATATTTCCTTCATTCAGATGAGTGGTAGGGGACACGCGGTAGCGTAGATGGTTGAGGCACTATGCTACAGGCCGTAAGGTCGCGGGATCGAGTCCCGATGATATGGATTTTTTTTTCAATTTACCTAATCCTTCCAGGCGCAATATGGCCCAGGGATCTACTCAGCCTCTAACATAAATGAGTACCAGGAATATTCCTGGGGGTAAAGGGTGGCCGGCGCATAAGGCTGACAACCTTACCGCCATCTGTGAGCCGACTGTCTAGAGAAAATGTGGGAGTCTCATAACCCTATGGGCCTCCACAGCCTGTTACAGGGATACCTTCTTACATTTACAGGAGAGGAAAGTATGACAATATTTACGAACAAGACTCATTTTCGATTTATAACACTTTTACATTTTTGCATAAGATGTGAATTTATGAAAACAATGTTAACAGATAGGGCCCTTGATTGACTTCAACCCGGGCACGAAAAGAGATTTTGTAAGAGAAGCCTGACACAATCCGAACTGGGCCCATCTTTATGCATTCAGATATTTCTGGCAATTGACACAATAATGGTCACATAAATGTCTTTAAATATTTTAAGGTTGATAATCGTAATGATTTCTCCAGTTACTTCAGACAGTTAACGTATGACATACATAAACATGGCGGTTGCTCATGTAGGCCCTTCTCAGTTCGCTACCGGTAATAGGGTTTGATTTCTTGAGGGCCACATGTATACTCAGCTTCAGTATTAAGCAAAACGAACGTAAAGTGGGGATTTTAAGGGGTGCTTATAAAAGTTAGCAAGACAAGCTTTAGTTTGGACAACACTGACAGCTGTAATGAATAATTTGTTGCGAACATCAAAGAAGCCGTGAGAAGTGGAACAATTATGCCCACCTGTTTCCTCCCAAGGCGATGTTGCACGAAACATTCCAGGCTTGAGGCAAGTTTCGTGATATATTTAACGAGGCTTTTCAGCAGCCCTTCTCCTACGTCACTAACTTAACGCGGAGGGGCGGTATGTGTGCCCTAACACCCAGAGAACTATGCTAGCGGGGGCACACGTTCATGGTAGTCACTCTGGCATGCTAGACAGGTCCAATGGCAGGGGCCAGATGAAAGGTAGCTCTTGGTCTTCCGGGTTGTGGGTTAGACATGAACCTAACAACTTCACATCGGAAAATTATATAAACCAACCCGTTAGGAACTCTTATTTTTTTTATTGCTAGTGGGGTGGGACTAAGTCCCTTGTACTGCGGCCACTTCTGGCCTATTGCACCAGCCCCAGGCTAGGGGGAGGATACAAAGTAAAGATAAGGAGGCGACATATTCTTCCGAAACTTTGGCTGACTTACAGAGACTTACAGCGGACTACACGGTGTTATATCCCAGAAGACAGATCTCTTCACAACAACAAAGGCTAGGGGGAGGATGCAAAATAAAGATATGATGGCAGACGCCAAATGAGAGAAGAAGGGGGGGGGGTTCTGTGACAAAGTAGACCAAGGTTTGTACTAGGCCGCGCCATAGCTCAAGCGGTTAGTCGCTGGCTTCCCATCTCGGCGGCTTGGGTTCGATCCCGGTTCTGGGCAAGTGGGATTTGTGGTGGACAAAATGGCGCTGGGGTAGGTTTTCTCCGAGTACTTCGGTTTCCACTGCCAATCTTCATTCCACCAATTGCTCCAAAATCACCCTCACCTATCATCTGGGGCTGGTACAATAGGCCAGAGTGGTCGCAGTACAAGGGATTTAGTCCCACCCCATTAGCAATAAAAAAGAGGTCTGTACTGGGCCCTAGAGCTATGGAGCGTGCCGATCACAGTGACCGCGCGGTCTAAGGCAGTGTTTCTCAACCGCCGGTTCCTTGGTAAAACGAAAAATGGTAAATTTGTCCCTGTGCTTAAGTAATTAAACACTACGCCATTAAGATGTATGGGGGAGTGGATGTTGTCTTATAAAAAATAGTTTACCAGGTCAGGGTCTCACAAAGGTTGAGAAACTTTGTTCTAAGGCATGAATTGTCTTCGTCCTCTCAAACGTTGGGGTCGTGGGTTCGAATCTCCCTCAATTCATTGATGTCTGTGTGCGTTTATTCTGTGTTTGTGTTGTTCTGTGTGTAGGTAGCGGCCTTGTTATTTGTTCCATACCAGTCCAAGGAATCCTACCGTTTGTGTATAGATTAAGGAATTGAAAAAGCGGCCGGAGCCCGACAAATGGCTCTAGAATCACAATAAATTAGAATATTAGAGACTAGAGCTGTAGAGGAAAGCAAAGGGAGGTATTTCAACAGGTAAGAAGTTGACATCTTGTGATGTGATGGCCATGATAGATACAGAAAGAATAGATCGTGGCCTGTTTTATTGTACTCTTACAATTTGACTGGAGGGAATGGAGAAACCATTTCATAAACATACACTGAAGCGAACAGAAATAAGGGTGTTGCATTTTAGGTCATCACAGCTGTGACTATGAAGAAGAACACGATTTCTTTGCTTACCCTTTGAGTCTGAAGATGGAGGCAGTATGTTTCTCCGAAACTTTGGTGAACCTTTACCTGACTACACGGCGTTACTTTCCAGAAGACAACATTAAAGATAAAGATAAAGTAATTCACTTCGAGGTGGCTTTAGAAGGGCTGGACATGCAGCTCGCGTGGGAGGAAATAGAAGCGAATAAACTTTCAGCATGAAAACGTTAAGGAAAGAGTACTACTTGGGAGACCTAGGCATAAATGGGAATATCATATCGCAACATATCTTATTTAAGTAGGATGTGGACAGGGTGCGTGTGACTTAGGACAGGGGCAAGTGGAGGCACGGCAATGGACTTCCGAGTTCCATATAATGCTTAGAATTTTCTGAGTAGCTGAACAACTACTAGCTTCCCTAAAAGGGCTCTGTTTCAATGAGTCAGTTGCTTTGGTTCTGGCGCCCTTCTCTCACGCACTATCTGTGTTCTTTTCTTAGCGACAGAGCCCAATTTCCACATCTGTACGAATTCTGAAACATATCTAGACTCAAGCTACCACCGAGTCCATCCGAGTCCTTTTTATCTCATTATTCATATTCACCCCCAATTTCAACGTCATAGTGTTCACTTTCACTTTCACTTTTTATTTGTTCCATAGATCGTTATTGACAAACATGCCACAGGATGTAGAACATGTCAAAGTTAATTATAAAAGAAAAAACAATTCCTATACAGAGCTTTGTCAACAATAAAATAGGTACAATAAATTAAGAATAGCCTAAACATATAATAGATTTATCACATTTCTGCACAGTATGCTAAAATCAAGATATAAATATAATATTATCAAATATATAACATTATAAATATAAAATCAAAATAAAATTATAAAATATATTATTGTATTATATTAAAATATTCCTCTAATGAATAAAAGGAATAAAGATACAGAAATTCCCTCAATGCGCTTTTAAATTGTTTTATATCATTTGACAATAGTTTTATAGGAGCAGGCAGTCTATTAAAAACCTTAATCCCTGTATAATGTAAGCCTTTTTGGTACAGTGACAGATGAGACCGTGGGTAATGCATATCGAGACTGTTCCTAATGTCTCTGTTATGCCTCTGGGAGTTTCTTTTAAAGTGTTCACTGTTCTTAATCACAAATATCAAAAGTAAATATATATATTGTGATTGTAAAGGTAATATATTTAGTTTTTTAAAGTATTCTCTACACGATTTCCTATTTCCAATCCCTACCATAATTCTAATAATTCTCTTTTGGAGTTTAAATATTGTGTTACTATAATAACAGTTCCCCCAAAATATCAATCCATAGGTCATTATGGAATGGAAGTATGAGAAATATACTGACTTAAGCGATTCGAGGGACAGGAATGGCTTAATAGCTCTAACTGCAAAGCAGGCTGAGCTTAATTTAGGAATAATTGCATCTATATGGTTTTTCCAAGAAAAAGTGCTATCTAATGTCAATCCAAGAAACTTTACATTACTAGTATTTGCTATTTCTCTACTCTCATACATTATATGTAAGTCTATTAGGGAGCTTCTTTTGGTTACAAATTGCATATACTGTGTTTTATCCTCATTCAGGGATAACAAATTTGTAGTAAACCAGTTTTTCATATCTTGAAGAATTTTGTTAGCACAATTAGTAAAATCTGTTAGGTTGAGACTTTTCACAATTATACTAGTATCATCCGCATAAAGAACCATTTCAGCCTTATTATTACCTATCTTTGGTAAGTCATTCACATAAAGCAAGAAAAGCAATGGTCCAAGTATTGAACCCTGGGGGACACCGTGCTTTATTTCTCCCCAATTTGAACTTGCCTCAGGGGAATTATTATCTAGGACCACTTTTTGGTGTCTACCTTCCAAGTAAGATTTCATTAGTTTGAGGAATATTCCTCTTATTCCATAGAATTCTAACTTTGTTAATAGGATATCATGGTTAACGCAATCAAATGCCTTCTGCAGATCACAAAAAATGCCCCCAACCACTTTTTTTTCATTCATTGCCTTCATAATTTCATTTATCAATTTGTAAGATGCATTGTCTGTTGATGTGGTTGGTCTAAACCCAAATTGCTCATTTACTAAAATATTATTACCTTCAATATGTTGCAGGAGTCTTTGATAGATAATTTTTTCGAACACCTTTGAGAATGTGGTCAATGGAGAAATTGGTCTATAATTAGCTATATTTATCTTGTCACCCTTTTTGAATAGTGGTTTCATAATGGAGTATTTTAAACGAGTAGGAAAAATTCCTAACGTTATAGATTTATTACAGATATAGTTTAAAGGAGAACTTATAAAGGGGGTACTAACTTTTAGCATTTTTGTGGTGATTCCATCATATCCATGAGAATTCTTTGTTCTAATAGAGTTGATAATTCTTTCTATCTCTATAGTTGTTGTATTTTTAAATTTGATATCAGGAAAAGGAATTTCTGACATCCTAGATAGATAATGGCTTATATTTTTGGTGCCCATTGAGCTTCCTGTATCTCTGTTTTTAATTTTCTGTGTAATATGTTCAGCGTTGTTACTCCACCTCGCTATGGGTGACATTTAGAAAAGAAACTAATTTTCTCTCCGTGTCTCTAGTGAAACTTGAAAATTCCATAATCGAAACCCATAAAAAAAATTAAAAACGTAACATGTGAGTTTATGTTCTTTAAAAGTTATTCTATATTAACAGCAATTCTTAACGACATAGCTCTGTAGCAGACTAGCAAATCTTTGAAAGACCAAAGTAAAAAAACAGCAACATCCAGAAACTGCGTGGCCATGTCAAGGCAAATCAAACAGCAACTTTTATATATATGGGCTTCTTGTTTGTGCAGGCGAGGCGTGTTCCCGGGGCGTGGCAGGCAGGCTCTCTCTCTCTCTCTTCTCTCTCTCTTGACTCACGTCATCAGGACTTTGAACTATCATACAAGTTATGTTCATGTCATGTCTGTGGCTTCCAAGCGTCCCGTCACATACCTCCCTACGACCGCCACCACAATCATCATGATCATCATCAGCAGCAGCATCATTAATAATAATAACCACCATCATCCTTAATCCTCATCATCATCCACATTACACAGTACAACAGTATTACGCTGTGAGTCTTACATGTTTGTAACCAAAGGCCTACAGCCTTAAACAAACCACCAATTACAGACAGCCTTCGCATCACTTCAACACTCCTTAACTGTGCTGCTCTCACCTCACAAGTTCTAGCCTGTAAAGTTGTTATTACTGATTGTAAGATATTGTAACGTGTTCGGAGTAGATGCTTCCGTGGTAACGCAATAACAGCGAGTCGTTGCGTAGGAATTGCAGAAACAACGAACGCATTTCCCCGGAGATGAGACGAAACTCGTTACCAGTGTATAAAGAGTGTTCCCGAAGCAATGGATGCCGAACACGTGAGACCGAACCTTGGCAAGAGGTGCCCTCTACTGAGTCCGCAGAACACCTACATAAGCCCAGAGCTACAGACAGCAACAACACAGTTGGAACCTAGTCGCCAAACAACACAGTTGGAAGATAGCCGCCGCAGAATACAGTTGAAGTGTTTGTAATGCCGTGATGAAATGGGTGGTTAAAGAAAATACTAAATTACTTCGTCAGCCATCTCTTCGTCGCTTAATCCCACCGCTGCCACCACTTGTAATGCCGTGATGACAGGGGTAGTTCAGTATTATTTAACCACCCCTGTCATCACGGCATTACAGTGTTAACAATCGTACGGTCTGTAAGAGTGAATGTCCAGTAAAGATTCGCTGAATCCGAGACCCACGTGAATTTATTTGTCTCGTGCCATACCCCAACACTTGACAGTATTATAAAACACTATTTGAGGTGTTCGCCAAAAGCATACAGTTCATACTGAGTTTCCTAAAAGTCGGTACGTTAATTCACTAAACGAATAGGAGGACACGTGGACACACAAACGCATACAGAGAGCATAATGACCTTATAAGCCCACTTTCTTTCTGTAAGGAAGGAAAACAGGTTAGAAATATCTACCATTTTAATAAAAAGGCTCATCCTTTTCCTGACTTCTATTTTCGCAATTACAGTTTTATTTAATTGAAACAAGATCAGTCAGTAAGCGACTGGTTACGGGCTGAACGACCAGGGGTCGGAGTTCAAGTTCCGGTAGGGTAAACAATTTTCTCTTCTCCACGTCGTCCAGACCAGCTCTGGGGTCCACTAAACCTTCTATCCAATGGGTAGCGGGGGCTCTTTCCTTGAGGGTAAAGCGGTCTGGGCATAAAGCTGACCACTCATCTCCAACTAGTGCCGACCTCAAGAAAATGTGGATATACTCATCAACTACCTCATACGCCTTCATGGTGTAGTGCTTAATTAGTTAAGTTACCTTTTACAGTTTTATTTCATTAATTTTTTACTTTCTACCGTTTTCCTCCTGGTGCATCATTCCTAGTAATTCTGAAATTATGCGGGCAATTATTGTTCCCGTCATATCCACCATCGTAGACTAAACATGTGGAATAGTTCATGCAGGGTACAACATGTTCTTCCAAAGACTCCATCCAATTCTGTGGCTGCATGCATACATCCTTTATTAAACTCCTGTTTTAATGTATTATGTAGTGTTGCTATAATGTGATTAATTTAACATTTAGGAACAACATTAAAGAAGCTTATGAATGTGTGAACTGAATTCAGCTATGACGCATTTGTAAGAACATCCATTCAATCACCAGTGGCTCTGGTTGCTCTTTCAGTTTCTTAATCCTATACACAGTAAGACTCCTTGGGCGGGAGATCAGCCCGTCATTAGGCAGCTACATGCACACAGAACAGCACAAACACAGAATAAACGCACAGACATTCGAGTGGCATTCGAACCCACGACCCCAGTGTTCGAGAGGGCGAAGAGAGTAAGTGTCTTAGACCACGCTGCCACCGCGATCGGCACTTGTGAGAACAACAAAGAGAATGGTATGGAAATTATGGCAAAGCGGTATTGTGGCATATCTGCTGAAAGCCAGAATTTTGAAACCAGCAGAGACAGCTGGTGCTAGGGAACGGCTCTGCAAACACTCACGTTGCTAGGCAATGGCTCAGTAGCCGTCACATGATCTCCACAACAGACACACAAACAACAATAGAAATGCTGTTGGAAGCAGTGTGCGGTCCGTGTCGAAGCTACATAACAAGGACCGGCTGGAGTTTCAGAGTAGGAATAACTTGCTGCACAAGCCTTCATTGACAGGACATCTCTGTATACCTTGTATAAATGTTACTTAGTAGAGTGCAGAGGCCGTGCCATAGCTCAGACGGTTAGTCGCTGGCTTCCCACGGCGGCGGCCCGTGTTCGAGCCCAAGTCTGGTCATGTGCGATTTGTAGTGGATAAAGTGGCGGTGTGGTAGGTTTTCTCCGAATACTTCGGTTTCCCCTGCCAATCTTAATTCCACCAATTGCTCCACAATCACCATCATCTATCGTCTGGGGCTGGTACAATAGGCCAGTAGTGGCCGCAGTACCAAGTGGAACCAGTCTCACCCCACTAAGAATGAAAAATATTATAGTGCAGTGATAAAGGTTGCACAGCGTCCATAATGACTCGGACGCCGTAACAGGGCGGATATACGCGTGCTGAAACTACGGTGCAACAAACGTAGTGCCTACACTAAAAGCCCCACCCCTCCTCCGTCGAAGAGGATGCCTCATTTCGAAACATGTACATGTCTAGGAGAGAATAAAAATCTTGGACATGGATCTTGAGGAGACTGAAGTCAGGAATGAATGTGCTGGCGAAGATCATCAGAAATTTAACCGACCGACATTTAGACGAGTGAGAATTTGGCGTGAGACTGCCGCAGCCTGCGAGTACGTGACCCCTGAAGCAGAGGAACGTCCACTGCTGAAGACGTTACCAAGCAGTGCAGTGATGACCGTGACTGAGAGCACTAGTCTGTGTGTGGCAGTGATCTGTAACGTGTACTCATGAATTGTCTGTTTAAGAGTCAAATAACCCAGTTATCGATCCCAAACCCGTCTGTAGTCACTCCATCACGTGACAATATAATTTTAAATTCTTCTAACACTTCAGAGAACACGACGTAATCCTTCCCGCCGCACTATGGCCCTTGGGTCGACTCAACCTTTAATAGAAATGAGTTCCAGGGATATTCTTGGAATGTTCTGGGGCTAAGGGGCGGCCGGCGCGTAGGGCTGACAACCTTGCCGCCAACTATGAGCCGACTGTCTAGAGAAAATGTGGGAACCTCAACATCTCACAACCCTATGGGGCTCCACGGCCTGTTACAGGGATACCTTTACTTTTTTGTACTTACTTCAGAGAACACGTTTCGCCAATCAAAAATATGCGAATAATTACGCACTGCTCCTCTAGAAACTCTGGACTAAACCGCAAGTTTCGTGCCTGGAATACATAAGCAGAACAGTCTGAGGGTGCGTGATGAAATGACGTTATAATGCGAGAACTGGGTTAATTTGTGCATTGAGCACCAGCATAAAGGCTCTGCCCTGAATATGTGATATTATCTCTAGCCAGAAGCCAGTTCAAGGCAGTTCCCACTCCCACCCCCCACTTCCTGCCTTCTGGAGGAATCTAGCTGAAAGCTTTGGGTGTTGGCGCTCAAGGGTTCATCACCTCCCTTCAAGTTTTATGGATTCAGTAGAATATCGTGAGTGCAGCTGCTACATAAACACATATCAATCATTTGTGTATATATTTTTCATTGCCGCGGGATGGTTACAGCTCTACCATCGGAAATATAACGTGTGCCCTTAAAAGGCTTCCAGCTGAATGCAGTGAACATAAAATCTTTTGACGGAATGAATTTATCGTAAAATGTTTTTCCTACTATGGATTACCGATAGGTGACAAAACTTACATAACCTCGAAGGTTAACTCTGTTGTGTGTTCAGTGTCAAAGAGGACAGAATATTTGCATAAGTTTATAAAACGAGTAATTGTATGAGCCTCAAATTTCCATGGGGCTCTTCGTCAGAGCACAGAGACTACAACCAGCAGGCCAGCAGTGAACCCGCGAAAAAATAAATGCAACTTGCTTTGATGTTCACAAATGATTGAAAATGGACTTCTCTAATTTTTATATATTTTTCGTAAATAACACAAGGAAAACTCTATAAGTAAGATGAGGCTATCCCTTTAACAGGCTGTGAAGTCCCATAGGGTTGTGAGACGTCGAGGCTCCCAAGTTTTCTAGACAATCGGCTCACAGTTGACGGTTAGGTTATCAGCCTTACGTGCCGGCGGCCCTTTAACTCCAGGAAGACTCCTGGTACTCATTTCTGTTAGAAGCTGAGTCAACCACAGAGGTATAGAGTGGCTGCAAGGATTAGGTCAATTGAAAACTCCAATGATATCGGGAATCGAACCCATAACCTTCTGGCTTGTAGCATAATGTCTCAAACAACTACGCTACCCCGTGTCCCCGAGAGAACTCTATAATCGCAATAAACAAACTGACTTGAAGGAAACTGGGATGCTGTTGAGAATACAAGTACTGTGCTCCCTCATAGGCCTACGAGTATTTACTATATATATTTCTGATTATGGCACAATAGACAGGGGTTGTGCCCAGTTTCGATTTAATACATAACTCAACACCCTAAGGACATCATCCAGGGTGTAGGATATCGTGTTCAAACTTATTATTAATTATGTTACATTTGTTTTCATCCATAATTTGATGAAGTTATACGGGCACTTTGATATATTGGGTTTTTGGACATTATCCATCGCCCTGGTTTTTAAGATAACTAATAAANACGGGCACTGTTACAAACAGATCAACATTATACTTACAAATAATTATGAACTAAAAGGGAACAAAGCACATAAAGGGATATATATTCATGTACTACACATTTAGCGGATTCAGTCCATGCCACTTTCTGAAGGTGGAATTTAACAGATCTCCTTCCGCTTAACTGTTCTCATGTGACGCGAAAAATCTGTCGTGGCGTTGGGATGCTTTTCTATTTTCGGTCTATGGAGATAGTTTGTGACTGAAAAATATGAAAAAGGAAAAAGGGGGAGAGAAGAACAGAGCATTTTACATTGCGGTTATTCCCAAACTGACTCTGATTCGGATTCCAATCTGCACATAGTTTAAACGAAATTTATTTCTTATATAATTATGAATGGCAATCTGCAACGCGAAACGGACGTTCTAATCACAGAGGTTATATATAGTTCGTCCCTTCTGGCTAAAGTGTAGGTATGCCATAATTTAATGTTATTGATCTAATAGGGCTAAAGGCAAAAACTTTGAACAATCACCAAATAAACCAAACGCAAAACGAAACGTAATGCAAATTCCGAGGTTATGAGAATACTATCTCAGACCAATTGACGAAACCAACGGAAGCTTTCTCTTTTCATACAAAATCACCGCTATATTTCACTCAATCGGAGCTTTCTGGAGACTTTTCCCATTAAAATGTTAATTTAACGAAATATATGTGGATGGAACACCAATTCCAGTAGGTTCATTTCTATTCTATTCTATTCCCGTTGTAAGGCGAACCATTATTTTGGCTTATGTTTTCGATAAATAATGCTTAAAGCAAATAGAACACAAAGAGTTAACAGGGAATAGTCATTCAATTAGCTTTAACATCGAAAATATTATCGAGCCTTAAAATAATAACCTAATTTTAAATTCGCTTAGTGGGGGGTGGAGTCCAACTGGGTCCACTCGGCACAGCGACCACTGATTGGACTATTGTACCTACCCCGGTTGATTATGATGATGGAGAGTTTGGTGGAATGAAGATTTGCAGGGGAAACCGAAGTACTCGGAGAAAACCCGCCCCAGCGCCACTTTGTCCACCTCAAATCCCACTTGACCAGACCCGGAATCGGACCCGGGCCGCCACGGTGGGAAGCCAGCGACTAACCGCTTGAGCTATTGCGCGGCCGTCAAATAATAACCTAACTTGTACATATATAAATAAACAACACCGCAACAACGTGTCACGCTATGCTGCCCTGATAGGATATTAAATACCGGGATACTTATGTACGTACTTTACAGACAAAACCAATTTGTTATATTACAGACCATCTGAAAGTGTCTGTCAGACAATACACGGAGAGAGGTGACATTTTATCTGTTTTTAATCGCTCATTAAAGTGATTAAATTATTTTCAACGATAACTACGTAAACTGTTATCGAGCTGCTTCATGGACAGAAAACTTATTGAGAGCTACTGATCACGTAGCTGGGAAGGAAAACCCGTAACTTCAATGGACACCAAACTTAGATTCAGGTGGCTAAGGATCCAGTGTGGAACTCTTGTATAGAAGGTAATTTCCATATCCTCATACACTGCAGACTGCAGCCACCTGCTCACGCTGGTTCATCGCTCGCGGATTTTTTATAACCTGAACATGGAGGCGATAAATTCCTCCGAAGCGTCGGCGCCACATCCCATAAGACGGCTTTCCTCATCTTAATATTACACCTGCATGTATGTCTAGGTTTTCTGACTGACTGCTTCCTTCAGCTATTCAGACTTAATTACTGTGCGCATTTCTCACTTTCCGCACGTGTGTTACATTTTCCGTTCCATTTATCACCCTAAAAAAGTATCATGGCGATAGTGCGTGTGTATATCGAACCCTCGATAAACCTTGAATGCTGTTACAATGCCTTGGCTGAAACTTTCTTCTAAAGCATAATACTCATGTTATGTAGAATCATTATAGAAAGTGAAAGTATTGGTAAGAAGCTGCAATAGGCACGAGATATTCACAGTACATGGATTATGTAGCATATGTATATGGTACGTCATTATATACTACTGGTCTTCGAGCAATATTCATTATTCATATATTTTAATTGATTCTACATTCAAGAACAAAACTAAAGGGTACATTATGCTTTTTGAAGCGTATATTACGTCGTTCTCTGTTGTAATACAAAATCTGGAGGAATTTCCGCTTACGGACTCTTCCATGAGATTCCAAGGCAATCAGTGAATAAAAAATGTTCCTGGATACAATTTCGACGGACGCATAATTTCGTGGATAATGTGATTAGAATTGAATGTGATATATTATTGCCATATTGGAAATAACTTCGCCGATAAGCGGGGGTCGCTCGGTCGGTATAGTTCGCTTGCGGACTAAAACCACGGAATTTGATTTTTGTTGTTGTTTGTTTATTTGTTTGTTTGTTTGATAACCATTCAATCATCATCACACATTCGAAACGCGCTTCTCTAAAATTAATTTTAAAAATTTCTTTCTTGTCTACGTCTATATTCCCCCAGCGATCTCTATCACTGGTCTATTCAATCGAAATTAGGCACGTATTTATATTTCCCCATATTCATGTTTGAAAGAGGGGCCGATTCCCTGAAGGGACAAGATAATTTTCACTTCTCTACAGCGTCCTGGTGGTGCACTCATCGTCTTATCCAGTGGATACCTTTAATTCTAAGGAGCAGGGATAGCGTAGTCGGTATTGGTACTAGCTACGGGCTAGACGACCAAGGGGTCAGGGTTCGAGTCCTCGTAGGATCAAGAATTTTCTGTTCTCCACGTCAAGATCTTTTCTAGGGTCCACCCAACCTCCTATCCAATGGGTACCGGGGGCTCTTTCCCCGGGGGTAAAGCGGACGGAAAGTGAAGCTGACCAGTTACCTCCAACCAGTGCCGAGGTCAAAAAATGTGGATCTATATAGTCACTCCTCCATACGCCTCCATGGCTCAGTGCTTAATTTGTTAAGCACAGGGCCAACTTAAACTTTACTGTCGACTCATTCAGCTGGGATAAAGCGGCGAGAGCATGAAGCTAACTAATGATTTCCATCTAATGCCGAGGTTAAGTAATCACTATACATCATCTCCCCACACACCTTCATGGCGTGCTTCTTAATTAAGGTACAACCTTACGAAATGTAACCAGTATAAAAAAAACAGGTACATTCCATGAGAGTTGCGTTTATATCAAAAAAGGCAACAGGTTGTGTGAATAGTCACCTGTTGGCCAGTGCAGCTACGTAAGCCAGTATCTCTTGAACAACCCCGCAAAATGCTGAGTCCCTTATTTCTCATTAGGAGTAACAAAACCGAGGTCTGCGAGCGACATATCGATCGGGAAGTTACATTATTCTTCAGAACCAGAAACGTAATTTGAACGATTGACGTATGGATATATATAGCACTTGTATCCCACATCTTGGGGAGCCAAAAGGGAAGCGCTGTCTGCATAGGGCTCATGAAGTTACTTTACCTCCCTCCCACCAAGCAAGAGTCATTAATTCTGAAGAGAACAAAGAACACACGTGTAATTAGCTAAAGTCCTTCAGTTTACAAATCATGAACTGAAGACCGCGAGTTACCTACATCGTATAATTACTTTCTCCCCTCTTCTCGCCATCTGCAATCCAATTTGGGACAGTCAGAACGAAATAATAAAAAAAAAGAAAACAGATAAATGCAGCCACTACAACCCTTTTAAAATGTTTCTAATTTCGTGCGGCTAGTATTTTAAGATCATTAAAATTTTCCATATGAAAGCTGCTTTTCATGCCTTAGAATACAAGTATACATCTGAAGGAATTTCAATTTAGACAACTGCGCTTCTGTGGCATTGAATAATATACGTATAGGTCCTACCTTCTTTAAAATCAGTTCTCACAGTTACTTGTGTTCCGGGTCTTCGACAAAATATTGCATTGGGCTTGCAGCAGGGTGCCTAGTTATTAAAAATTCATAAATCAGTGTTTTGTACATGTACAAAGTTTCCAAAATACGGTGCCGGAAAATCATTGCCAACACTATCTTAACGAAATGTTTTCCTTAGCGGCTCTTCTCCGTGTTCTTGCCCGTAGCACTAAACACTTAGACAACACGCATTTCCAAGACGTAAAAGAAGTTGCCGCATTCTTAAGGCGAAGAGACTATTTCCGAGATTTCGTTCAGGAAAAATAACATATTTTGATGATTGCTACTTAACTTATTAGCAGACATCCAGTAAAAGCCTTCAGCTCTTTACTGCATGGGTTTTGACCTCTATAGAAGAAATAAGAAAGGTGACATTTTACCTCCGTTTAATTGTGAGGACAGGCAAGCCTCTGGAATCAGTGTGGCCGTGTTTACGTCTCGTCTCTCATCGCAATACATTTCGAATAAACTGACGTAAATTAACGAAAACTGGTATAGAGTCATGTCCGTGTAGACTACCACAACTTCTTGTTTTTTTTTTCCTAATCATCAGCTACTGCAACGGGGCACCATTGCGAACTGCTGCGGTGGGAGCTACACTTCTCCGACATTCAACGTAGTATTATAAACCATTTCTGATCAACAATAGCAACGGGGCGGTCTTGCGAATCCCTGTGGTGGGAACCACACTTCTCCTACATTCAATATAGTATTATAAACAATTTCTGATCAACTATAGCAAAGGGGCGGTCTTGCGAACCCCTGTGGTGGGAACCACACTTCTCCGACATTCAATATAGTATTATAAACAATTTCTGATCAACTATAGCAACGGGGCGGTCTTGCGAACTCATGTGGTGGGAAATACACTTCTCCGACATTCAGTGTATTATCCTAAAGCATTTATAATCATCACCTACAGCAACGGGGCGGTCTTACGAACTCCTGTGGTGGGAACTACACTTCTCTGACATTCAATGTAGTATCCTAAATATTTTTTTTTTAAATATTTAAAAAGTGCAACTCACAAGAGCATTATTTTTAGTGTATAACGTAAAGTATCTACATAGCGGCTGTGTGACATATGTACCCTGTTTATCTTTCCCTGTAATATCAGCCAGTGCATTGCTGCAGGCGGGATGTGAAACTGGTTTTGAAGGTAGATGTAAATACATTTGTGTAAAATTCCCGGTAGGGGAAAGAGACTTTTCTCTGCTCCACAGCATCCAGACTGGCTCTGGGGCCACAAGCATCATTTTCAAAGGATGCCAAGGGGTTTATTTTCCGAGACTAAGCGACCGAGGGGTAAAGCTGTCAACTCAACTCCCTCTAGTACCGAAGTCAAGATTGGTGGAGCTATACCTCCACTCCACCATAGGTCTTCATTGCATGTTGTTATGTTTAGACACAAAGAAAACTTCGTCTTTTATAGAGTGTGTTGCGAGAAATAGACAACAGTATTATCAAAGACTCCTACAGTAATTTAGCTGCTGTAAAACAGCTTGGAATATTGCAAGATGGACATGACAGAAACCAATTTGTTCCCTTCGCTTCGTGTCAGGTTAGTGTTTATCGAAAGAGCCACCGGTTTATATACCAGGAATTACAGAGTTTTTAAGACTTCTAGGGAGGTCTACAGGTCAGTACACAGTACTTTTAAAACAAGAAATATCTACTCTTGCCATCTGTTCGATTCTAGTTGTTTGCTGTAACACCCACCATGTGTTCGTGTCCCACAGTCTTCATGCTTAGCGAGGGTTCAACCAATACAGGGCTACTTTGCAGTTGACCTTTACTGACCTCGCAGGGTGCAGCAGCACTCCATTAATACACGTGTTCCTCCCTGTTCTACCTCTGGGATGGGGATTATAAACAGTACAAAGAGAGAAGTAAATAACAGCTACATTCTGAACGAAATTAAATTCATTTATGCGAGAGTCTCAACGTTTTATTTTCACGCGTGAGGAGTGCGGAATAAAACCCTACTGAGTGTAGGCTTTCGCAGTGAAATGTTGATGCTATTTCAGATTTGGGGTGTTTATACCGTATATATGTGAATAGTATTGCCGACGTTTCGGAGATACATGTTTACTCCGTCTTCGTGGTCGAAATCTCTAGTACGGGTGTTCTAGTGAATATTTAGCGTCCTGTTTCTAAAGTATATTGGGGAGGAGTAACCAACCCTACGTTTTTCAACCACGAAGATGGAGGCAACAAGTACCGCCGAAACGTCGGCACCTATCTCCAGATCCACACAAAAGCTGAATTAATATCGATGTGAAAGAGAATACATGTGTCCCAGTGGACTAGTTACTGAAAAAAAGAGGCTGCTTCAAAATCGTTTTTTTTCTGAATTCAAAAAAACATCGTCTGCAAAAGGAAAGAAATTAAGTACATAGAGAAACACTCAGATTAAGAACCAGAAGGAAATACGTTAGCTTACTGAACGTATTATTGGGACAATGGAACATTTTCATACACAGTATCAAATAGTGAACACTAATGAAGCAGATTCCATCTAAAGAAGGTTACATCCAACATTTTCATGATACATTTTAATATTATTCTTTCATCTGTACCTCGTCTCCTACGCTCTCTTCTTATCAAGTTTCCAAGTAAGATGTATTTCTCATTTCCCTCAAAATGCATAATCTTCGATGTTATCAGCCTATTAATATCCGATAAAAACTACAAAATATGCAGTTCCTTGCTGTATATTTCTGTTACTTCCTGTCCCTGGACTCCAAATATTTTCGTCGATATTTGGTCATGAAATATTTTCGATCTATCTTCCTCCCTTCGACGAGTGATACGACAAGAAAACGCTGACACACCGACGGATCATCGTCAAATGCACTAAACCTCATTGCTGGGTATCATCCTTATTAAGTTTGGGCCAGTTGATATCATCACATCCTATTTTATCACGATCCAACTCAATATTATTCTCCCTTCTTAGCAAAGACCTCCCTGACAGACTGTTTGTTTGAAAACTGCCGACAGACGATTTATATCCACTTACATTTTCAACGATTTCGTCTCGTGTGTCTACACGTTCCCATTCTTCTGCTTTGTTTCGTAACGTTAGGTGAAGAGCAAAAATAATGAAGTCTCCATTTAAGTAATTTTCTTCAATCGTCTGCTATTCTCCCCCCGAGTTCAAATACGATATCTAACCCTCTGATCTCAAGAAGCCTTGATTCCACGTTTCTCCTTCAGAGATAGAAAGAATGAAATCGCAAATACTGAAGTTAAACTCGGAGTGAAGAGAAGCAGGAAGTCTCAAGTTTACGTTGTTCCACGACACTTCAATTTCTGTTAACTTCATTAGAACGAAGTGGCTGGTGCCTATACAGCACTTCAGCACTAAGGGGTCTATTCTCGCAGAGGTCAAAAGGGGTCAGTTCAACACCCTCCGCCGAGTCTTCCTGCTTCCGTGTAGAAGAAAGCATCATGTAGCCTTTCAGAATTTACGATGCAACTGATTAACGAACGTAAGTTTACGTATAATAAGATTTTACTCTCACCTACACTAAAACTGTTGTAATGGACTTTCATGAAAATGTTAATGATCAAATTTAAATATAAATCAATGAAGCGACACAAGGAATACATTTTATAAGGTAATAGCAGGTCCTATATTTACTGTAACATGACGCCTGAAAGCCGGAGTAGACGTCCATTGCTGAGTAACGGATCGGAAATTACGTTCTCATTACAACGAACAACAGAGAACGAGTCTTTGCCAAGTAGCAGGTTGCTAAACACCCGAGAGATCAGTCAGACATTAGTGAGAGGTTCTTCATAGATATTCGCAAGACAGACGTCGTTCAGTAAGAATTCAGTGTATGAGCTGTTATACTCAACTATAATTACAAAGAAGTGCCGATAAACCCAATAATCATATCCAGAACCCATTATTATTAGTCAAGCAAAACCTTATATGTGACGTTATGTGAGGAAATTAAAATTTGTCTCTGAATAGATCTAATTTTAACAGCAGAAACGCGCTTTTTAAGGCGTACATCTTAACATACATTTAAAGGCCATGACAATTCTAGTTACGTTACATATATATGCTTTATGATAAAGAATCCAAGGCTACGAAACAAGTGCAATAAACACATATGATTAAGATTAGCCATCGACATAACAAATGATTATAATCGAACAGTATTTTACAAACTCAAATTTCAATATTTAAAATACTGCTTGACTACAACCATTTGTTGTGACTACGGTTAACCTTTATCATATGTGTTTATGACACATAACAGGATGCAAATTGTAAATGGGCTCTTCTAGACTGACCCAAAACTGTAAGAATTAACAATGAGGAGGAAGATGAAATGTTGGGCTACCGGGGAGGCGGGAAAATGATATCTGAGACATTATGAGCTAAGAGAAGCCCACCTCGAAGCACATGATATAATGATGATGAAGCGATGAACAGGAAATTGAAATACTGAATTCTTTTTTATCTATGCAGTCCTTTCTGGAAAAAAATATATGATGCAAAGCTTACATCTGTACAAGGGAACAAACACGAATTCTAAATGAGTTACGATACACGTTACAGATCTATTCCTGCCCGTAATTTACACTGCGGCCTGTCATGGTAGCCGAGCGGCTTAAAGCATGTACTGTCTTCGCTCGCTCGGAAGCCGGGACTGTGGGTTTGAATCCCACAAAGGCATGGATGTTTGGTGTGTGTGTTTATTCTGTGTTTGTGTTGCCCTGTGTTTAGGTAGAGGCTTTGCGATGAGCTGATCACTCATCCAAGGAGTCCTACCATCTGCATAATGATCAAAATGAGGAAACAACCTCGATACCGTAAGGTACTATAAGAGGGACGGATTAAGTAAGCGTGTAATTTTCACTGCAAGTAGATAACCACTACTGGAATCTTGTTCCATACAATGTCATAAAATCGTGCCAAGAAAGTATTTCTTTGTATTCTTGAGACACCTCCACTCACACATTCCAAAATGCAGCGGCGCTTTGTCATTACATCCAAACAAAACGAAAGAGAACATACAAATTTTGCGCAGTTATACAAAATCTATATATTTTTTCGGAGATGTTATTATTACACAAAAAGAGCCAGGATAGGTCAGTCGTTATAGCAACTGGCTACGAGCTGGACGACCAGGGTTCGAATCCCAAAAGAGGCAGAATTTGTCTCTTCTCTACAACTTCCAGGCAGGCCCTGGGGCCCACCTAGCCTCACATTAAATGGGTACCGGGGCGATTTTCCCTGTGGTAAAGCGGCCGGGGCCTGAAGCTGACCATTCAACTCATTTAGCGTCGAGGTTGTAAATTGTGGAGCTATACTCCACTCCCCCATATCTTCGTGGTATAATGCATAATTAATAGAGCTCAGGGACAACTTTACCTTTTTTATTATTACACAAAATGTCAGGACACTGTACTTAAGGATGTTTGTATATCTACTACCTCAAAGCTCGCATGGTCGCCATGCTTTTACTATTAACGGAAGGCAGTTAAGGGGTTCGAAGGCGCCCACAGACACGTTGATTCCAAGTTTAATAAAAACCTTTTAGTTGGTTTCAAAGTTATTAAAGGCATGGTCAGAGAGTACTTAAAGAAAATTATACAAAACACACTTATAATTTCGGCAATACATAAGAAACAGAGAAAATTATGAAATTTTGCAAAACGGTTTCATAGTTTTTCAGTGGAGCTAAATCTTTGTTTACAACTTCGAAAATTCAAGGGGGCAGCTCTCGAGGCAGTCTCTTGCGCGCGCTATTTGTTAGTGTCCTGCGGGCAGGATGAACCTCCACGTTGCCATGGTAACCCTACCCTACTTCCAGCTTATCGCTTGACCACGCTATTGCACAGACAAGAAACTGCCAATAGATGGGCCTTTAATGAAACCACTAGGCCTAATACATACAAGCAGAAATCTGGCTGAAGTTACATACGTAAACTGTCATTCAATCCCATTATTCTGTTACGGTATAACCTGGAGTGTATTGCAGGGTACCTGATGATTAGCTTATGTATGAGGAAACAGATTTCCCCCATCCCAATGATTTGAAATCCTGTGTTAATATCAGAGGCAAAGGACCAGCCTGTATACCAAATACAGCGAAGGTTAATCAGTACGCTTGTCTGTAGCCTTTCAGCAACATTTTTTATTTAGATTCATATACTCACGGGGGCATGCGGTAGCGTAAAGGTCGCGGGTTCAAATTCCGATGAGATCATTGGATTTTTCAAATTATCTAACCCTTCCAGCCGCACTATGGCCCTGGGGTCGACTCAGTCTCTAACAGAAATGAGTACCAGGAATTTTCGTGGGGAGTAAGGGTGGCCGGCGCGTAAGGCTGACAACCTTACCGCCATCAGTGAGCCGATTGTCTAGAAAATGTGGGAGCCTCGATGTCTCACAACCCTATGCGCCTTCACGACCTGTTACAGGGATAGTTTTACCTTTATACGTGGTAGAGTCATTAAGTTCGTGAAATGTGGTTGTATCGCATCATATTACAAGGTATTCACATACACTTATGCAGATCCACAACGACACTCAAAATAGTTGCCTCTGGCCGCTATGCAAGTGTGCCAACGCTGATATAGCTGTCGAAAACATTGCTGAAACATATTGGCAGTAAATTCCCGTACGACGCTTTGCGGCCATTCCACGAACTTATTGACTGTGGCAGTNTAATGCATGTCTTGATATCTTGAGAATGTCAGAGCTTAGGATAGTGTCAGAATAAATTAATATTGTAATATTTTAAGTATTTTAATTATATATTAAGAACCTTCAGTTAGCCAGAATAATTAATATCTACTTCACAGTTCTAGAACTATAGATTGTTTTTTCTCGCTAGGGAGATACACCTCCCGTTCTGAAGAAAGAGGCATCAAAAATAAAGCAGCAAGTATTGCGACTAGAGCTGCAAAGTGGAACGAAGGAGTCTCGATAGCTCAGTCAGTATACCAACGGGCTACGAGCTGGACATCCGGGGTTCGATTACCGGTAGGGAGAAGATTTTACTTTTTCACAGGGTCCAGACCGGCTCTCGGACCCACCCAGCCGCCTGTCGAATGAGTACCGCGGGCTCTTTCGCAGGGTGAAAGCGGCCATGGCGTGAATCTGACCACTTAACTCCATCTAGTGCAGAGGTCAAGAATGGCGGAGCTATACGTCCACTCCCGCACAGGTCTTCATGGCATAGTGCTTAATTAATAAAGTACAAGAACAATGTGTGGCTTCACATATTCCAAACAAGAGCACTGGGTAAGTGGTAAATGGTCAGCTTCACGCTCGATCTCTTTAATAGTGGAGAAATAACCAGGGCACTAGATGGCGCGCTCAGCTTCCTATTCAGTGGATCACGAGGTCTACGAGTATTTCCTAGCGGGTAAAATGGCCGGGGCAGGTGAAGCTGACCGCTCACCTTTATCTAATTCCGAAATAAATAATGGTGGAGCTATACCTTCACTCTTCCATACGTCTTCATGATGAGGTGCTCAATTAATTAAGCAAGCACAGGGAGAATTTTACCATTACCTTACTGGTGGAGGTGAATGGTCAGTTTCTGTTCTGGCCACTTTAAAATCGGGGTAAATGGCTCCTGTTACCGACTGGGGCCATAGAGTCGGTTCGGAAACAGTGGCAAAGAGAGAAATCCCTTCTCCTACCTGCAATTGAATTGTGGCTTTTCTCTGTTTCCTCAGTTTACTATCTGAGTTACTAAATTCATATTCACCGCACAATTTATTACCAAACTGGAAATAAAGAAGCGACATTATTTTTAATTTCATTGATGAACAGAGGGGCGACAAGATAATATTTTCAACGTATTTTATTTTCTTGTAAATACTCCATTTCAAAACTGTTTTCGAACCTTACTCTTTCAGAGATACAGCTGTGGAACTGTTTATGAAGTTGGAAAAATGAAGTTCATGAAACATGATCTTTTGTAAGATTTGAGGCTTTCACGGCGGTGACTATGAAGAAAGCAGTCTTCTGGAATTTGGCACCGTGTATATGTGGTGTTAACCGACGTTTCGGAGGAACGTATCGCCTCCATCTTCAGGGTAGAAGGAAAAATATAAGAAATCCGCAAGCGAAGAGACCGTGAGAATCGGTAAAAGCAGTCTGCTTTCTTCATTATCTTTTGTGTTGGGATGTCTTGTGAAAACATTTGTTTGTATAACTTAGAGGGAAATGGCTCTAATGGAATGAGGTTATGAGGACTGCAGGAGGATGGCACGGGTAAACACCGTGACCAATGGCGGGTGATGCTGGAATTATAGATTCCGTTGCCGGAATATCAGTCATACAAAGAACACAGCTGTGGATGTATATGGAGTCCTGGCTAGCAGACCCAGTTCCAAAGTTTTAGTACTTTCTAATCGACAGTTGGCTGGACTCTATAAAGAATTTCATGTTTATTACAACCGTAAATTAAGCCCGACGGAAACACATGGCACATAAATACGGTGTCCGTCATTGTACAGACGAAAACCACTGAAAAGCGTGAACTTGCGGGTTCCTCTTGGCAGAGAAGACTGTAGCCTGTCAAATATAGTGATCAACTAAACAAAGAGTTCCTAAGCTACATCATGCAACTGAATATAGCACACGCAGGCAATAAGCACTGCTATGTTAGTAGAGTTCATGATCAACGTGGATGCGCAAAATGAACATCCAACGTAAATATTTGTAGCCGTGTGTTAACCTGGACGTCAAGTTCAATTTAAAGAATGCTCGTGGTCCCCAATATCCATTTTAGTACCACTGATCATAATTTTATATCCTCTGGGGAAATTACAGACATGTTTCTGTTTGCATTCCTTATAAAGGAAGACGTTATCCCGTATTTAAATAAGCATCTCGCCAAGAAGACCTATGGAGAAGTCAAGGTATAGTTCCACCATCCTTGACCTAGGTATTAGATGAAGGTCAGTGGTCTGCTTTACGCCATGGCAGCTTTACCACCTGCGAAAGAACATCCGGTACCCACTATATAGGAGGCTGGCTGTGCCCCAGAGATAGTATGAACGTTGTGGAGTACAGAAACTCTTTCCCAAATTCCGGAAACCAAAACCTTTTCGTCCAACCCATCGCTGTAGTTACTACATAATTGCGGCTCACGGAGAGATGTGATGTTATTCAATTCGAAGTCTGTTAATATCCCAGTTACTTCCTGAATTCCTGAATATCAGGGCATATAAAAATATTTGCTAGCGGTTTTGTACGGGAGTAAAACGTCGCATCTTACTTTGAGAACAGAACGTAAATTACGATTAAAAAGATCTGTCTTCTAGGATAAAACGCTGTGTAGCCCGGTGAAAGACAACTAACATTTCGGAGGAACATACTGCCTCCATCTTCAAGTTCTCTTCCGTCAGGTCGTATCCGCTCCACGGACCACTTTCTATATAATCATTCCTTGAATGCTTTGTGGAACAAGTTCACGGCATACTGGTCCAATACTGAGCTGACTACTAGACGCTGAAATGTATAAGTGTAAATGTTTCCGCTGATTGGGTGTGAAAATAAACAAGTCTGCTAGTTTAGGCACTATCCATCGTCTGCGTCCAGCGTCTGCTGATTTTAATGTGTCCAGCTGCGTGTGAACCTTTCCTCCATTATATGTGATTACGGAAACAGATACAGATTCCGAAACGTCGTGCATTAAAAGAACTGAAGGACGATGGTATAATGTTCAACATTTCACTTTATATTAAACCGAGCAAATTAGGTTAGGCGTTGACGCTCTAGGCTTGTTTTCGAGTGGAATATTGATTTTCATCAGTCACGCCATGTGAATGCTGAGAAAGTTTCCCGAAACCCGATTAGAATTCTCTCCTTCTAAATCCTTGCCTATTTACATTTCGTTATTTTACCATCTAATTCGACGATGTAATTTAACTTCTTATCTCCTCGTCTGCTGTCTAAAATCTTAAAAATTAAAATATACAAAACAATAATTTTGTCTATAGTTTTGTATGAGGGAATTTTTTTTTTCCTTTGGCACTACAGCCCCAGTGGGCCTAGGCCTACCTCCATGAACTTCTCCGTTCACTTCGGTTTTTCTAGATCTTACACATACGGTAGGACTCCTTGGGCGAATAATCAGCTCGTCGCAAGGCCTCTACCTGTAGACAAACACAGAAAAACGCACACAAACATCCATGCCCTGAGTGGAATTCGAACCCACGAGCTCGGCTTCTGAGCGAGCGAAGACAGTGCATGCCTTAGACCGCTCGGCTACCGTGACCGGCATGAGTGAAACATAGTCTCTGACATTAGAGGAAAACAGATTGAGGTGCCTGAGAACAGGATGCCGAGAAGAATATTTGGAGCGCAGAGGGATGAAATGAGAAAACTGCACAATGAGGAACGTCATAACCTGTACTCTTCTCGAAGTGTTATGAAAAAGGAAGCTCACAACACTTCAGACCATTCAAACGTCGGACTACTGCATTCCCCAGACGATTTTCAACGTACCCATCCTTACAAATGAGCCGGGATAGCGCAGTCGGTATAGGGACTGGCTACGGGCTGGACGATCGAGAGGTCGGAGTTCGATTTTCGGTAGGGTCAAGAATTTTAACTTCTCCATGTCGTCCAGGCCGGCTCTTGGGCCCAGCCAATCTCCTATCCAATGGGCACGGTGGATCCCTCCCCGGGGCGTGAAACTGACCACTCTCCTCCAAATAGTGCAGAAGTACAGAAAACGCGGATCTATACATTCACTCCCCCACACGCCTTCATGACGTAATACTTAATTAGTTAAGTACAAGGACAACTTCACCTTACTTTTACCCCTCCTTACATTCCCTGGCTTCTCGTTAAAGTTTGACAGTTAAAGAGTTTTTGTTTCTCTAGTAAACTGAACATTACAATGCACAGCAATATTTTTAGTGACATTTCATTCGACCAGTACATGCTTACATAGTCACCACCATGTTTGACACCCAACTAATTTTATTTAAGAAGAAAATTCGATAAAAATAGAGATAATCATGGTCAAAAATCTAATATTCAGAAAACCCTCGCGAGCGTCTTGTAGGCCCTGTTCATAAAGCGAAAACCTACCCATATTCATGACCACATTTTCATCCCATCTGATTGGCTTCCATCTGAACCGCAGCCAAGAACCATGTGAACATCCATATGTTGCTCTTCTGGATTCCAAGACCGTGTAGCCTGGTAGGTGGTTACCAACGTAGTCGCTGGCTTCCCACCGCGGCGGCCCGGGTTCGATCCCGGGTCTGGTGGGACTTGAGGTGGACACAGTGGCGCTGGGGCAAGTTTTTTCCGAGTACTTCGGTTTCCCCTGCCAATCTTCATTCCACCAATTGCTCCACAATCACCCTCACCTATCATCTGGGGCTGGTACAATACGCCAAAAGTGGCTGCAGTACAAGGGACTTAGTCCCACCCCACTAGTAATAAAAAAAACATGTCAATGAATCTCGTATCTTTCGAATGAGAAAAACAAGGTCATCTGATATGCCAAATTTCTTTCTTTCCTGGAATGAATTAGTGAGGAAGACGACGAAAATGAATTCGACAGATATCTTTTCGGTTTACTTCTCTGTTTCTTTTTACATATTGTCAAATGATAATTTTAAAAATACTGGGGAATTTTCAAAATATAAGTAAAATATATAGAGAAAGGGAGGAGCCACCAACAAAGCAAATAAAGACGAGTAATTATAGCTGCCTCTGATGTTTGAAGTCACTTGAAAAGACACAGATACAAATAGATCAGATTTCTCAGAATTATAATGCTATAAGAAATGATGGAAACTTGCTGTGTTCATTACCACACAAATAGATATTCGTGCTTAAAAGCTCAAATTTCTGAAAATTACAGACAACAAAAAATGACGTTCAGGCTGGTACATAAGAACTCTCACAACTCTTTACGGTAGTTAACATGGAACAATATATACCAATTATAAATGCAGAACCACAGCAGAGATTGTATTCACGAGCTGGACAGTGATAGACATGGGGAATTTTCAAAGACGCCAGCATATTTTGAATGGAATCAAGACCGGATTGACCGCGGCGGCCCGGGTTTGATCCCAGGTCTGGTCAAGTGGGATTTGTGGTGGACAAAGTGGCGCTTGGGTAGGTTTTCTCCGAGTACTTCGGTTTCCCCTGCCAATCTTCATTCCACCAATTGCTCCACAATCACCCTCACCTATCATCTGGGGCTGGTACAATAGGCCAGAAGTGGCCGCAGTACAAGGGACTTAGTCCCACCCCACTAGCAATAAAAAGAAAGACCGGATTCAGATTGGTTAAAATTTTGGATTAAAGAAGGACAAGAATTTGCCAGCTAGTGAAAGCAGAGGTGCAAACACCAACACGAAACTAATGCGAAGTAAAGTAAGTTTAACTGAGGCGTGTTTCGTTACAATACGGAAATCTGTGTCCAGTCCAGTAAATTGTTGCTGGTCTTGGTCAGCACAGTCATTCTCGATTTGGGGCCCCCTAGAAACTCGTGACCAAATTTTTGTTTTAAAAAGTTAGCCAAATGTCCTGACGGGGGCCGAAATAAACGCAAATAAATCTATGTTCACAGGATACCGAGTTTTATGGCACACAATTCAATAACATACATAATTAAAGGTAAAGATACAATGTAAAAATTTCCCCCTGTGTAAGTAGTCCTTTATAGTTTCACGACATTTTTCCCCCCGTAATTTCACCGACAGACTGTCTCGTCCCAACAAAACAAAGCGCTGGCCAGAGACAATATGAACCTTGCGGAGAGCTTTATATCATCTGCCCGCGGTCCCCAAGGTACTGACTCACCTGATGTCGGGAAAAGCAGCCGCTACTTGTTCTTCATCGTGGGTCTATAATGGCGGGCAATGGGCGCGGCTCGTTGTAACACAACAGCACTGCACATGTTCACAGCAACCCAAGCGGCACAAGTAGAGGGATCTGTCTACATCCACGTGTAGTGATTGGATACTGTGCGATGGGGCACTGTGGACACTTGTTGGATGGAGAGGCCAGCCTTACTTAAACCTCATGGTGCCCGTTAGCGACTGGGGCCTCTAGCCCGCTCTAGCCCTGTAGCAGCCGCCCTATCTTACTGACTCATGCGCGTAACAGTACACCGAAGACGAAACGAATCTGACTCGGTTCGAATCCTGGCCTATCGTCGTTTTATTCAGTCCCACCCAGGGTCAACATACCTCGCTATTTACAGCCATAACGTCCGATGTTACTTAAACTTAGCAGACCGTAAAATAACAAAATAGCCAAGCATTCTGATGTGGCTACTTACTGCAACGCAATACTGTTACGTATCAGCTCTGCGTACTTGTCTCTCCTCCTGAAATAAGAACTGTTGAAAGGGGACGGGTCCTATGGGAGGCACAAAGAGCTGAAAGAGTCTAACAGTAGAGAGGGAATTGAGCATCACAAAATGTTTCCATGAAGAACTAGAAAGACGATGGAACAAAATATAGGCATATGCCACGTGTTTTTAAAGAGAAATATCATTTGAAATAAAAGAAAACAAGTTGATGGTCGGGAAGCGAGAAAAACTGGGATCGATTACACAGTATTTCATTGTGAAATACGCCTCTATTTCTGTCGTAAATAAATGCATAATCCTACATGCAGATCTATGAATATAAAAGAAAATAATTCAGTTCTACAGCGATATATAGGTTTAGCTTCATAGATGCACAAAGAAGTAAATTTTACGTAATGCTACCATCAAAACCATTTGTTGTTATCATGCTGTCTTAAACCCGCCTTTCTTCGTTTTGTTGCAACAACTGCGCCTCAGTATCTGATGACGCATCCTCAAAGATATTTTAGACACGCAAAAAATAAACTTTTATTTGCACTATTGATCCTTTCCTTAGACTGCTATGTGCTCTTGGCCGGTCACGGTAGCCGAGCGGTCTAAGGCATGCACTGTCTTCGCTCGCTCGGAAGCCGGGATCGTGGGTTCGAATCCCACTCAGGGCATGGATGTTTGTGTGCGTTTTTCTGTGTTTGTCTATAGGTTGAGGCCTTGCGACGAGCTGATCACCCGCCCAAGGAGTCCTACCGAATGTGTAAGATCTAGAAAAACCGAAGTGAACGGAGAGTTCATGGAGGTGGGCCTATGTAGTGCCAAGGAAAAGAAAAGTGCTCTTGATCTTACTGTTGATTTTGTATTGCGGTTGCGTAACCGGAAGTCGGTATAACTACCTGGTTATGGACTGCACGACCTAGGAGTCGGGGTTCAAATCCCGGGAGAGTCAAGATTTGTTTCTGTTTTCTGTAACGTTCAGATAGGTGACCGCCTCTGTGGTCTAGGGGTCAGATTTCCTGGCTGCAGACCCATAGGTCCGGGTTCGATTCCCGGCGCTACCAGATTCTCTGAGAAGTAGTGAATTTGGAATAGGGTCCACTCAGCTTCGTGAGGATAATTGAGGAGCTATTTTAAGGAAATAGCGGCTCCGTTCTAGAAACTCGAGATTAACGGCCGTGCGGATCCGTTGCGCTGACCACGCGACACCCTCTTATCAGATAAAGTTGGCACTAACTTCGCCGACAAGCGGCGGTCGCTTGGTCGGTATAGTTAGCTTGCGGACTACAGGCCACGAAGCTTTTCAGACAGGTTGTAAGCCCACCGAGTCTCCTATACAATTTGTACTGGGGGCAGTTTCCGTGGGGATAAGTAACCGGGGTAATGAAGCCGACCAATCACCTCCAACTAGTGAAGTGGTTACGAATGTTGGGGTTATACCTCCACTCCTCCATACGTCTTCATGGCTTGGTGCTTAATTAAGTCAAGTTATAACTTTACTTTCACTATTTGAGACAGAATCGCACTATCGTTGAACTCATGGTTGTCGACTCAAAGTATGAAATGCCCTTAAAGTTGTTTAGACAGAATATTGTTAAAGTTCCTGAAGATATTAATACACGTACATCACCTGCCGAGGCACCATTCACTTTAGACACTGACCAACGTGAGAAACACGACAATTCTGACTGCTTCTGTTAATCGATGAACAATTGTATTCGTAAGAGGGCTGAAATGTTTTTCCACATTGCCTATGGCCGGTGAATTGGTGACTCGAGTTATATGACAGAGTCATTCAAATAAACTCATTGAACATCCAATGGATTCGATATTCAAGTTACTTGAGGTTGGTCATGACTTCATTCATATGACAGATTCTATCCAGTGAGCTAATTCAAATGGAAATAAATATAACAGAACGCTCATGTTGTGTAGGCAGCCTTCAATTTCTCAGATAATATTTAGTTTAAAATATTAAATGTTTCTCTTGTCCGTGTTTTGTTTATTATCCAGTACTTTTTACCTGCTGAAAAGAGTAACAGCCTTATTTATGGGGCTTCAGTTTTCTTTTCCCTTCTCGGGGATGACTCTTTTCTTCAGTAACGAGTTCTCACTGTCATATTTCGAGTTTTCAACTGCTTAAGTTATACATTTTTAATTTTGTCTCTGGCAACATTTATTTATCAATATTCATCTTAATCCCACTAATTTTATTACATGTCATAATTTTGTTTGTAGTCCAACCTTCTGTGGCCCAAGGTACGTTGCCCTAGAAGCTTCAATTCTAACATATGTTCGACAATTTTATTGTCTAACATGATTTCTGCTTTGAAAGCTACTGTCTCATCTTCCCAACTGATTTAATTTTGGCTGCAGATATATTAATATTACTTACATAAATGGAATTTAGTTGGTCTTCTATAATATGTATTATCCCTTCATGTTATCGTATTAATTTTCCCGTCAGCTGCCAGCTGGATGCCTTTCGAAAATATTGCTTTCAGTTGTTCTAAGGTTTTGTTCAGTGAAATAATGTATTATTTATTTTGTTTTGCACGAATCAAAGTTATTAATTCTCTGTCCTCGCGTGTAGGCGGGTTAGAATACCCCCACCGCTGCCGTGCAAGTCATTGAAGGCGATGAAAAGGAAAGCCAGTGACTGGGGTATATAAACACAAAGATACTGGGGTCGTGGGTTTGAATCCCACTCGAGGCATGTGCGCTTATTCTGTTTTTGTTTTCATGTAGAGGTAGCGGCTTTGCGATGGGCTGATCCCCCGTCCAAGGAGTCCTACGGACTGTGCATAGGATCAAGAAACTGAAAAAAAAAAGCGACCAAGGCCTATATATATATATATAGAGAGAGAGAGAGAGAGAGAGAGAGAGAGAATTTTAAGCTAAATACAAATAGAATTATTTCGGCTTTGTGCAGTGTGATATTAATGGCGATCAGCTTTGCAATACTAAATACGAATTTACAGTACATGAATATTACGTCCAATGAGATCTGCAATACAGAAACGAACCTGTTTGGCATTGCAGTACACGAAACAATTAGAAGCACAAACTACTACTTGTTCACACATCTGGAGTGTATACAACACTGACGTGACAATAAATTCCCGAAATTTCCGTGGAACTTAGCACCTCTGCTCTGAAAATGAGGATACTAAATGCCGTGCAACACACCACATAGTTTCAACAGTAAATACATTATGTAAGACTTGAGGCTTTCACGGCGGTGACTATGAAGAAAGCAGTCTTCTGGGATTTGGCACCGTGTATATGTGGTGTTAACCGACGTTTCGGAGGAACGTATCGCCTCCATCTTCAGGGTAGAAGGAAAAATATATAAGAATCTGCAAGNTGTCACATAAAATTCTTGTAACTGGCATGACTTGAAAAATGGCACATTCCCTACTGCCGAAATATTTGTGTGAAAGTGATTAATGACAAGCAAAATCCGGCTAATTAAATGCTGAAGACAGAAAAATAAAGTTTAAATTTAAGTACGTCGTTCGAATGTATGTTTAAGTCACTCTAGGGCGGGGGTCAATAGTTATTTTTGGTTGAAGGCCGCATTGAACCATTTCGAACTATTTGCCACGAACCAGGGGGCCTTGGGAGAAAAATTCTGTAATTAAAACCCATGTAGCTGAATGTAGCAATATTCGTGCCATTTATTTAATCCAAATGCTAATTACCGTGTTCAGAAGTTCCCACAACCCGAATCTATCCAGGGGCACGCGAATTCGGCCCATACTCATGCACCTTTAACATATATTTTAATATTTTTATCCTATCTACGCCTAGGTTTTCTATGTGGTCTATTACCTTCAGGTTTTCAGAATAAAATTTTGTACCTAGTACTAATATCTGCCACATATACTACACAACTTACTTATCTCACCCTCCTTGATTTTATCTTCCTGACAATATTTAGTGTAGAGATGTTTGAGAACAGGGTGAGAACAGGTTTGGACTGAAGAGAGATGGAGTGGAAGTTGGAGAAAACTGCATAATGAGGAGCTTCATAAGTCGTGCTCTTCTCCAAATATAATTAGAATGATCAAGTCAAGGAGAATGAGGTGGGCAGGGCATGTACCATGAATGGAGAAGAGGAATGCATATAGGATATTGGTGGGAAAGCCAAAAGGAAAGAGACCACTGGGAAGAAAAGGGTGTAGGTGCGTGAACAATATTAAAATGGACCTTAGAGGGATAGGATGGGATGGATTGGATTGATCTGGCTCAGGATATGGACCAGTGGAGGGCTCTTGTGAACACAGCAATGAATCTTAGGGTTCCATAAAATGCTGGGAAATTCTTGAGTGGCTGCAGAATTGGTGGCTCCTCAAAGAAGGCTCAGCTCCAGGAGTAAGCAAGTACAAATTACAAAGCTCCTCATTGTAATTTTCTCCAGTCCCCTGTTACTTCCTACCTCTATGGTCAAATATCCTACTCAGGAGTTTGCTCCGACATCTTCAATCCATGTTCTTCCTTCAGGGTGAGAGATCACAAATTTTCCTTGAAAACCTCCAGGCAGAAAATTACGAATTACCTATTGAAGAATTTCTCAAGGCTTAGGAAGTCATAGTAAGCAAGATGTCATTAAAATTATTCTTTACTTCATCCAAACAAACTTGTGCAACAAAAAAGTTACTGTCATGCAGTGTCATTTTTATTGTGTATTATTTTATTGATCTAAAAGTTAATATTCTTATATACAGTTGTTAAAAATGATCTGAATGCAGGGGTATAAATGTAAATGTTTATGTAATGTGTTATTGCTAAGAACCAGTTTTTTTTTGTTTCTCCAGTGGTTCAGGCACTGACAGTAGGTTACAGACAAAAAGATGGACAGGCAGACATCATCACGAAATATGGCATTCCCCTTTTTGTTGTTTGTAAGGCATAGCTAACTGAGCAGTAAACCCCTTTTAGTTCAATAATCTTCAGTATAATATTCATCAAAATTAGATTCTCTTTTAGTCATTATATTAACAGTACAAAATAATAGCCTCTTCACATTGCTAACAATTTTTAATTTCATGTATTTCCAGCTTATAACAATGACTTTAAAAACAATAATCTTTTGAGTTGTTTTGTCAGGTAATAGTTTTGATAGGAAGGTTTACTTTATAGAAACCCCATAATCAGGAGAATTGCTAGAATATGATGTACTGGGATCCAGTCGTTTGATAACAAGACAGTTTTCACAAACTTGATTTTACTGAACACTGTGTGAGACTGTCTTACAACAGTGGCCACTAACACAGGTTCTTGGTGCCCGCACCACAAAATAATTGCAGCTGGTATCAACAATTTTAGTAGTTTGTCCATACACACAGATCCTACCATACACGTTACTTTTATTGAGGAAAGGCTTTAAGTTACTGGTTGCTGTAACATTCTAACAGGTTAATGTTACTAGATAGCAACTGAAGAAAGAGATATGAGATAACAGCTTCTGCTTGAGTGTATACTCCAAGGATCACTGCAGTTTCTCAAATATCACAGGCTTTACAAGCCACACCACACTGAGAACTGGACACAAATGGAAATTTTGATGTTAAAGAGCAGTGTCACTGGAGAACACAGTCAATCCAAGCACATTTGTTTATATAATAATGTAACAAAAATGTGTACGTAATATTTCTTTATACAGTAATTTCAGTAACATGTAATAACAGTAAAAATATTAATGTTTAAAATGTCTAAAACAAGTGCTATTTTCAAATCTAATTTTTACAACTGTCACAAATGACACAATATGACAATCTGGCGTACATAATATACAGAATATCAGCATTATCATGGTCATTTGATAAAGCTTTATGTGCACACACTACAATATTCACATAACCAATCACATCAAATTACAGTCTAGAGTTTTTGTCTGCAATATTTTTTAATTTGGTGATTATTTAACAAGATAATTTTACATGCACATTGTACATTTTATTTACACTTTTCAAATATTCATGTATCCTTAAAAAGTAACACAGGTCTAAATACAGGGTGGGGCGCAGAAACTTCCTTTTTTTGAAGGTGAATAAAAGAAAAATTATTGCTGATAGACAAAATTTATGTTTAGCTAATGAAAGAACATGCTTTAAAGTTTTAAATCATGTAGTTTTAAACAAAATATCTTGAAGGTGGTGGCCACCGTTCTCTATGCATTGATGCAACCGTTTTCTGAAGTTCCCCTCTGCACGTTCCAACATGTGCACCGGATTTTGGGCTACTTCCGGCCGAATAACATTCTTCAGCTGAAGCAGGTTTGTGGGGCAGTGTTTAGAAACCTCTTTGAGGTATCCCCATAAAAAAGAATCACAGGGCGTTAGATCAGGTGAGTGTGCTGCCCACGGGATGTCACCTCGAAGCGAGATGAGCCGTCCGGGGAACTTTGCCCTCAAAACTGTCATCGAAGCTCAGGCTGTGTGGGCCGTGGCACCATCCTGTTGGAACCAGACATTTCCTAGATGCAGTTCTTCAAGAGCTGGTTAGAAAAAGATCTCAAAATGGACTGTCGAACTGCCTCCACATTTTCTGGCGTCGTAACGGTCCACTGTCGTCCTGATGATTTTTTCACCACACTCCTGGTTGTCCTAAAGTTCTCTACCCACAAAACAATCGATTTCCAGTCAGCAACTGGACTTCTGGGCTTAATTCCGAAGTGAGTTCCGCGACTGCTGCGTTCGCCGAGCCTAGCCCCACTATTCTGCGACCTCCCTCCGTTCACAATGCGTCTTCACAAAAAGGAAGTTTCTGCACCCCACTCTGTACATTTATCAGAAATTCGGAAATTTGTACTACTAGTAAAATAATGAACATCAAATTAGAGAACTGCAAAACCTCGCCCTTCACTTTGTCGTTTGGCAAGGGCAAGAACTGACAGAAAATAATTTCTTGACTGTGGGTTTACATAAAACATGAGAAGCGTGTCAGTTGAGTCTGGTGGTTCTGGAAGTACAGGGCTGCCAGGCAGTGAAGACTCAACTTCAGATTGTGCACTGTCATGAGCAATATCAGCAACCATGCCTGAGCTGCGTCGAACAAAATCAACAACACGAGCATGGGAAGCAGCTTCGAGTTCCACAGCTGGCTGAAACTGGAAACAGAGCAGCGTAGGGTCAGACAGGTGCTCCACAGCTGATAGTTCTGCCAGCGAAAGAATTCTCCTTGTTAGATCTTCTTCTATGTCCACCAAAAAGAGTGCCCGTGTAGTGAGCACCAAAGCAACAGCTTCATAATTACCTGAAGGAGTCACACATGTGGCTTCAGTTACATGCAACAATGTGTGACAGCCAGCTCCAAGTTCTGCTATTAGCTTCCAGCTATACTTGAGCCGAGAACTGGCACCTGAGAATGAATACTCAATGATGGATTGCTGTCTCACTTCTGGAAGATATGTCCACCCTGCCCCATGCAGCAAGCCTTGACCCGTAAGTGCTACCAATTCTGCGGCTCCACTTAATGGTTTTGTGATAGCTCCAACCAACCCTAATCCCACCCCCTTCACAAGACCTCTAGTGGAGGCCCCTTCACTCACAACCGACTGCAAGGGATGATGAGCAATTCCTCCTACAGCTCCCAATAAACTGATGCCCAATCCTGTCAACCCTTGAACTAACCCTTGAGTAACACCCTGTGGCCGCTGTCTTCTCAGTTCTTCAGTCCTGGCAAGGTGTTCGTGATCGAGGGTCAATCTGTCCAGATTTCGAGCTACACTGGCTGCTAGTTTAGTTACTGAGCTTAGGGTTCCTGCAGTCACATGTTTCATGAGGGAAGCTGAACCATGGGTAACTCCAACTAGGAATCCCCATGGTCCCTCAAATATCCCACGATACGGTAGACTCACAAAATCTCGTAATCCGGTTCCCAGTGTTCTAGCAAACCCACCAGGGCTGCCTAACAACTCCAGTGAACCTACCATCCATCCAGCTCCAAATATGGCTCCTGATAAATAATGCATCGTTAAAGTATGTCCCAGTCGATATGGGGTTGTGATCAAAGTTCGGCGTTCAAACGCAGAGAATTGTAATGGTGAGTGATCCAATGCAATGTACAACTTCACCGATGTGTGAACACTAAGAAGCAGAGATAGAGGCTCGACTGTCAGTGTGCGGAGGTGAACAGGAAATGCAATTTGCCTTGAATTCCAATAGGTTACTTTAGATATGGGAACTAATGATGCTCTTGGTGGAAGACTGACACCACTGCTTGATGGTGGTAACAGCACTAACATAGTAGGCAAAAGGCACATTAAATAATCAGTCAACTTTGTTATGAGAGTATCTTCAATATAAGCACAAAGAGGTCCAAATGACACCTTCAGCTCTTTCATAACAGTACAACTGCATCCTCTTTTGTTCAAGGTCTCAAGGGAAGCACTGATCACAACAAGGGAGTCTGATGAAAATCGTTCAATTAAATGTGATGGGGGCACAGAGAGGGAGAATCCATAGCCTAAATTATGTTTAGGAACTTGACCAATTAGAATAACTGGGAAGTCATATCCACCATGCTGGAACATCTGGTTATCCAACTGCAAATCTCCAATACTGACACAAACATCTAGTTCTTCAGCATCCTCTCTCAAGAACTGAGGTTTAACACAAACACAAACATTATCAAGGCTAAGAAAAACAATCTGAGTTCTTTCAGATCTCATCTTTGGAATGTCTTCTGTGAGGCTGACATGAACCCCTCTCAGGAAAAATGTAGCATGAATATGTTTTGTTTTGCACGGTTCAGGTAGTTTTTCCATAGCACTGTTCTGGTGTTCAGTGACTGCTGGCAAACTGGATGTCAATAAGGCTGGGGACTTATAGTCTTGTAAGACAGTCACTGTATGATCCAAGGGAAAATAGTCCTTCTTATCATCTGCACTAACAAAGCTTGCACCACTTTCTGCTTCCTTCATTTTCTGTTCAGTTCCCCTATGTGAAGAACTTGTTGCAGAAAGGTAGTCTGAAGCATACGAAGTTGCTGAATGAGATAGTGATACGTGATGAGATGTCTCCACAGCTTCTGTGTCTTCTTGATGATGTATCAGTCTGCTTCGAATATCACGAGCAGATATCTCAACATGGCTCACAGTTTCAACTGTTATGTGTGTTGTATGACACTGAACTTCAACCCGGACCTTCACATCACCATGACCAGGCAGTTGTACAAACTGCTCTTGAGTCTCTATGATATTTATTCCTCTGGACCAAAGTAAGGTACCCTCTCTTGGAGGACATGACTCAGACAATGCCAGGACTAAAGGAGGCCAGTTTCCTGGAGAGACAATATCCGGAAATCTTTGTGAAGTAGCTGGAAGGCTATAATGGGCATAACTATGAGGTTCTACACCACACCACCAGTCGAAGTTGGCAGTCTCTGGAACAGCTTTTCCATCACTGTCTGGCATTCCTTGTGCACACAGAATCTTGAACCTGCACATGTTGTGTAGTGTAATCTGTGGATGCATTTCCGGATATATTGATAGAAAAACTTGGCCTGAATGTTCTTGCACTGTGAGAGTATAGGCATCATTACTCTGACAATCAGCATTCATAGTGACAGGAATGCTGAAACTGTGACGGACCATTCCATCACTGACCCGAAGAGGACAGCTCCAGCCGGCACCAGTGTTCAGCATTATGTATGGAAGGAGCTCCCCTTCTCCCTCTTCCTTCCCTAGTACAGCCCACTGAACAATGGGCAAGCCCAAATTGCTTTTATTTTCCGTGTGTGGTAGCACCGTCTGCACACATCTCTGCTCTTCTTTTAGGCAATCATGCCTTTCAAACTCTTTAACTGCAAATGCTGATATCTGGTTAGAAAATTAAAATGAATTACTATTCTTGTACACCAATCAGCACATTGACTTATAGACAGTACAATCTGATAGTCAATAAAGGAGAGAATAAAAAATTACTATTCTCAATAAAAATATCTTACTTTAAATTAAGTTATGAGCAAAAATTATAACAAATTTCTACAATTAAACTAATGAGAATATGAGCTTCAGTGTCACACAGATTGCTGTCCTTTGGGTAGTGATACCAGGCAGTCTTGTTAGTCCAGTTTTAGAGGAACATACCCTATGCATGCACATATAAAAATCTTCTTCAACAGAATACCAAAATCTGTAGCTTTTTTCTTACATTGCAGAAAGTCTTAGATTTTAGAAAGAAAACCACAAGATAATGACAATCAGACAATACCTGTAAGCTGAGAGAAGTACAGTTGCAGATGATATATTTTGCTCGCACAGTAATCACTCTCATTTCCTCCACCATAACGGAGGCAATGCTCAGAAAAGCCACTGCTTTTCCACACTGTATTACTGTCTGCACATTTCCGGAATTTGGGATGAGGCCAGAGATACGAGGCATGTAAAAACTACTTCCCCAGTCAGGGCGAGCTAACTGAAGAGGTTGTGATGCATGAACTACCTCACCAACATCCAGACCAAGGTTAAAGGTATGTTCCAGTTTTGGAGGGGTGATGACACCTTGATGTGGCACCCTGGGAAAAACAGTAATCCATATTTACTGTCTACAAAGCAGTTTGTATCATTCTTACTTGTAAATAGTACATAGCTCTGCAGTAAGATTTGTCTGTTTATTAGTTCAAGAAATGTACAAACTCTAATAGCAATTGGATTATTGAGGGAAATCTTGAGAAATGAGAGAAGTTTGCACAGCAGACTTGTATTCTATGACTGCTTAATGTGTCACCAAGAAAAAGTATCTGAACCAACCAAGGTATACCAGTAATTACACAAATACATTAATAATTAAAATAAATAAAGTTGCTCCTATGCCTACTAATTAAGTATTACACCATGAAGGCATATAGTGGAGTGGATGTAGGAGCCAGGATAGCATAGTTGGTACGGTGACTGGCTACGGGCTGGACAACCGAGGGGTTGGAGTTTGAGTGCCGATAGGGTCAAGAATTTTGAGAATTTTCGCTTCTCCAAGTCATCCGGACCAGATCTGGGGTCCACCCAACCTTCTATCCAATGGGTACCAGTGGCTCTTTTCCCAGGGGTAAAGTGGCATGAGCATGAAGTTGCCCACTCACCTCCAACTAGTGCTGAGGTCAAGACAATGTGGATCTATACATCCACATGAACACATTACTTGTAAATAACTGTTTTAATGCTTTTATATTCTAGTGTTACTGATGGTCCATAACATTATCCTTAAATGATACATTCTTGACCCCTAAAGATTGATTACTGTGAATTAATTTATCTCCAATGCTGCTTCTGAAAGAGGAAAAGTTTTGGGATTTTTCCATTTCCTCAAGGCCTGGTCAGCCATAAAGAAGTAATTGGATCATCACCCAAAACATGGATTCCACAAATTCCAGAGACCTTTCTACATAATTCAAAACATAAAGTCTACACAGGCCTTCTTAATTTATTTTAATATTTAACAACTCTGTGGGATATTTGTCCTATTTACTGTGCTCTTCATTGGCTTAATGAGAAAGCCCATTCCATACCATTAAAATTATACTAATAGTACTGCTGGTTTGTCTTATTTAACAACAAGAAATTGACCTCAATCATGCTGTCTTAAGAACACTTGCAAAAGCTATTAATTAAATGATGCATTTCCTTTTTGTTATCTTGTCTGTATTAAAGAATGTCATAAAAATGTTTGTTAAGAAAAATGGATTTAAATTCTTGTCATGAGGGAATGTAAACAAAATCCCAAAATCACATGATAATGATTATTAATGCTGCACCCACTATGGACATATTTAGCAAAATGAGAAAAGATGGGGGTTGTGATTCATGTCAAATTATGTGAAGCACTACAAAAGACCCATGAAAAAAAAACAATTAATGCAATATTAAAGGGTTATGAAAACATTTAATTAAATACCTGCAGACAATAGAGTCTTCAACCATGAGGACAAGAGAACAGCCAAGTACATTGACCAAAAGTGCCCATGGCTGTAATTCCACCAGCAAGGTACTACAGAATGGACCTTGTGGCATGTACTTCACCTGAAAAGGTATGTAACTAGAGATCATTCTATTACCCACAAGTAGAAAACTTGAAGGACAAAAGGCGCTAATTTTGCTAGAAATGAAGATGGGTTCATAACAAACCCAAATTCTGTGAAATTACTCTTTTATAAGTCACATTCATAAAAGTCAATCCTTATTCAAAGTTGGCAGTTGAGCAGTTTTCTTTGTCAAGATTCTCTGCCTTTATTTGAAGCTACTCTGATACAGATGAAGGTACTTCTACATTTCCACAAGGGAACTGGCAAGTTGGTTTACATAATTTTGTATAATAATAAGCACTTACAGAATTTATTCTGTTGTGCTACTTTCATAGTTTCACAGGTAGAAACATGGATGAACAAACATAAACGTGAATGCACGTACAATGTCTAACAAAATTCACTTCTGTTGTAATTTAGAAATTCCTTTCTCACCAACAGACTTAATATCTGGACTTCTGTATTTTTCCTTTGAGAGAAATAGAAAAGTCAGGACCCCCACCCCCCCACACACAATCTTCATATATTCTGAAGCTGTATAAAAATTTAATTTCATTTTTATTATCATTCAACAATCCATACATACAGGTATTACAACCATTCAGATAGGGAAATTGTCAGTTTTACATCTAATTCTCGTACTACCCTAATATAGGAGGTTTGTCGTCTGAAAAGTATTATCTAGATCTAGTTACTATTAATTTCATTGTCTTTACACAAATACAACAAATTAATCAGCTACATATTACATTTACACACTTGATGAATCAAAAGCCATAAATTCATGTTTCAGCAAAAATCATGTTGGTGTTGTCCATTATGATTAAAATCAAAGCTAAATAAATTTTACATACTCTCTGCGCGCACACACACACACATATCTTCTGGATTTTTTGACTGACATTTCCATTTTTATGTGGACTGTTTAACAACCAAGCCTCTACATTTACTGGTCTCCTAAAGCTAGGTTGTCTGTTGAAAGTACTTTCAAAATCCACTTGTACCCGGCATAGCTTTACTGAATACAAACATATTGTATCTTGCTATGCCACTGACTTTACTCCTTATAGGAAAGCCAATTTAACAGACAAATCTCTAAGAGACAAGTGTTACAGCAACTTTAGCCTGCCCTAAAGTAACTTCTGATTCACACACACTTTGCTCAAGAAATAATCCCACATGCTCATACAATGTGTACCTACTTGCACATGTGTCTCTGGATGCTCTGTTGCCACCCACACCACATTTTCATATTCCTCCCCTACAAAGGGCCAAACTGGAGCCTTGACTTCATTTAACGAAGCAACAATGGCATCTATGTCAATATCTTTATCATCTATTTTTAAGAACTTTCGCTGATCAATTAGTGTGTATGACAGTGGAACGTAGGGATTGGATGGGAGTACTCCATTATCTAGTTTGAATGTTAACTTGTGTGAATGGTCCACTGTGCCTGGACAGTACAACTGCTGCTGCTCTCCACGACCATTCACTGCTGCCTGTAAGAATAACAATTTAGGTTCACTTCTATTTGTAAGGAAACTGGGTGATAAAAATTCAGTTTCATGTACTGCAGCATGTCAAATTATTAACAACTGTAAAGTCTGTGTGTGTGTGCGTGTATGCATAAACTACAATAAGTTCGTTATATGGTGGATATGATGTTCTCAATGGTGACTATGCAACACCATGTACTGCAGTGTAAGTCCATCAACGTTGAGGAAGAACACACTGCCTCCATCTTCAGGATCAAAGAATGAGCCAAGCATGTAGTCAACATAGAGCAGTTGACAAGCAAACCACTCAGCCTGCAGCCTGATTCCTGCTGGGTACTTGTTTGGATCCCTCTTCAACCCTGAATATGGAGGCTTATGTTCTTTCAAAATGTTGATGAACTTCCAGATTATGGAGCATTACATCCCTGAAGACAGTAACCTTTCAGTTCTACTATAATATAACAGCTGCATTCTTAAAGAAACTCATGTTATAGAAAAATTGTGGTATAAAAACAAATTCTATTTATGCCGCATCTCTGAATATGCAGACAAGACTGATAAAATGAGCAACTGTAATTATCTAGTTTTACAGAACTAATGCATCCAGTTAATCATAACTACATAATAATAAATATGACCGAATATATGTATAATATAAACTCTGTTGTAAATGTAACACTTTATTGCAAATGTATTAAAGAAAAGCAATGGCACGCACACAGAGAGCCTGCACAAAATAACACGTGAGTTGTGCTGAAAGCAAGAGGTAGCCGCTGCAGCACACATAAGCATAGAGCAGGTATTTCTGTGATTTTGGTCTTTAAATCTAAATTTAAATTTTAAATATTAAAGCTAAATGAGAATTTAAAATTTTAAAATTTTAAACCAACCGACGTGTGAATATTCATAAAACACAATTGACAAAATCGACAAGGAAAGGTTTGGAATATCAGGTGCCGATTGATGACAGAAAATGAACAATTGGAAATCTGGAATTTAAATGTTAATATTGAGTGCACTGTGACAGCTACGTGAAGTGAAATACACCTGATGATGGCCGATTATGGTCGAAACACGTAGTGTGAAAGAAACGGGACACGAACTACAATAAAGTGTTGCATTTTATATTATGCATATAGAAGTGTGGAATGTAACAGGATGTTTAAATATAATATAATGCCTGAATATTCTAGCTATGTGGATGCAGACACATAATCAAAACTTACACATGCATCATGTAAATTTATATACGAATAATCTGAATAATATTAAAATTACAACAGCTAGGTAAAACTGTGTAGAATAAATGATGGATCTTACTGATTACACTTATACATTTGATATTCGCCCTAATAATGATGAAATGTAGCACACAAACAAATAACAACAGTATTGATATATTGGGTTTTTGGACTTTATCCATCGTCCTGGTTTTTAAGACAACTAATAAAAACACGACGTTTCGGAAACTGGATCTGTTTCCGTCCTCAGGTGAAGGAAAAACCTATTCTGTTGGGTCCGTTAGAAAGAGCTAGCCTCAATCACTGGACAAACCGATGTCACAAAACATGAAGATTATAAACACCTGAGACCAGGCTAAGTCCATGAGATGGATAAAGTCCAAAAACCCAATATATCAGTGTGTTATACACCATCGTCAGAATCCTATAGTAACTACTAACAACAGTATTATTTACTGAATAAAAGTTTTTGTTGAGTGCATTTATGATGTATGTGATGTATCTCATTTGCAGCATGAAAGCTGTTCAGATGTTACTCCAGAATTTGCTTACAGAGGCCCTGGAGAGCCTCTAATAAGATTACAATCTTGAAAAGCTGTATATGAACTGTCCCATTGCTGATCTCATCCAATTAAGCACACTGTTAAGTACTGTATTTTGGAGAACATGAAAAGAAAAAATTAAAAATTATGTGAACACATTACAGTGAGGTCCACTGTGCTGCAGTCAACAGATTTTTTAAATTACCTCAATGGAGCAGAAACCTTCTTCATCCTATACTGAGAATCACTCATCTGGCTCAGAGATTCCCAGCATTTTATAAAACCTAAGACTCTAAGACCATTTTAATACGAGGGGGGACCCAAAAATAACCGGAATTTATTTTTGTTATTTTTTATTTTTGCATTTTTATTGAACTGTATATTAGTCCCCTTCAAAGTATTGTCCATGTGCATTAATGCACTTGTCCCAACGCTTTTGCCACTGCTCAAAACAGTGCTGGAATTCTTGAGGCTGGATACTGTTCAAAGCCTTTAGCGTGTTTTCTTTGACTTCATCCACATCACGGAATCGCTTTCCTTTCAGACTTCTCTTCATCCGTGGAAAAAAAAAAAAGTCCGACGGAGCCAGGTCGGGTGAGTAAGGTGGATGAGGCACAATCACCATGTTGTTGCTTGTCAAAAACTGTCGGACCATCAAAGCTGTGTGGGCTGGAGCATTGTCGTGGTGAAGCAACCAGTTCCCATTTCTCCGCATTTCGCACCGTTGTCGTTGCACACTCTCTCGTAATCTTCGTAAAACATCCAGGTAAAAATGTTGGTTCACTGTTTGTCCTGGCGGAACGAACTCTTTGTGGACAATGCCATTCACATCAAAAAAACAAATCAACATTCACGCGGTTTTCTCTTTGGTCATCTCCGAGCAAGCGAGGAACAAATTTTGCAGACACCCGTCTCATGTGCAAACCTTCGGTTAAAATTCGCTGGACCGTGCTCCATGAGATGTTCGTTTCCTCAGAAAGTTGGTCAATGGTCTTTCGACGATCTTCATCAATTGCACGTTTGATTTTGGCAATGTTTTCGTCATTTCTT